>NC_051164.1:17231382-17276010 GCF_013339745.2 Dermacentor silvarum | reverse complement strand
TGATCCGCGCGGCGCGATGGAAACAACATGCATTTCAAGTGAGCGTGTTGTGCTACAGAGTAAAAGGAGGCGGTTCCCACGAATAACGTGTTTTGAACAAGCACCAGGTCTATACAGAAAATGTTGCTTTAAAAATGCCTTCTATAGATTTCCTGACTGTTTTTTGCGACTACTTACACTTTAGATATTTTAAGCACTGTCACAGGGTAGGGTTATTAACATTCCTATTTTTCTTTGTTTGCTCCATGGACAAACTATAGGACCATTTCATTCCTGGTGATTTTGAGAAACCAAGAGTCGAATCGGAAGACCGGTATGCTGTTGTCATGCTTGACGAAATAAATTGTTGTTGTGACTATTGTGAAATAAATATGTTGCTTGCCTCCACATCTTACTTTGTGACTGCATGCTGTTCTGAAAACACGAATTTTGCTGACAGCATGAAGCAATTCGGGGACAAATGGTATGGTGTCCCTTATACAGGGAGGCTGTAAAATAGTAATTTTTATTGCAAACCTGCTACAGCATGATTACGAATGCATGTCAACTGGCACAGCACCTCTATAAACAGCCTCCTACATATTTTTATGCCGTGAGTGCAGTGACAAGAACATCATTTAGAATATAGAAGTGCTCAATGTTACAATTCCGTTTCAGAAACAGTTTTTACCGTGTCTTCGCAACTTTTTTTTCGAAAATGTCTTTTTGTGTTCTCCAGAACACAGTAACAGAATGGAAATAAGTGCACTGAAAGGTTGACGTTATTTATTTATTTATTTATTTAAAAAATACTGCGGACAAGAAGTCCAAGCAGGGTGAGCAGGATACACAAGAATAATCACAAAGGAACAGAATGAAACAAGTTTCTAACAAGCTTTTCACAATATGTGTGTCGTCATAAGGTAGACGATTAAGAAAATTTAATTAACTGGGTTATAATAAAACTCTAACACAAAATAACAGCACTAATTACACAAATGGCATACAGATCACGGGCGCGGGGGGAATGCTTCAGTTAGTTTATTCCAGTCAGCTATTGTTTGTGGAAAAAAAGAGTACCGAAAAGTGTCAGTTCTTGCGAAAACTGGTGTTAGCGAATGAGAGTAGTGGTGTCGAGTGGGTCTGCTTATCAAGGGGGATACGTATGTTGCGGTGTCTAAGGGTAGCCTATGATTAATTAAGTTTGATAGAAACTCTAGTCTACTTTTCTTTCTTCGAATTTGTAATAGTTCAATGCCGTTTGCGGTTAGTAATGCAGTGGGGGAGTCAGTAGTCCTAAATTTATTGTAAATAAATCGGACCGCTTTTCTTTGAATTCTTTCAAGGTTCTTAATGTTAATTTTTGTGTGAGGGTCCCAAACTATAGAAGCGTACTCAAGTTTTGGCCTAATTAAGGAAAAGTAAGAGAGTAGTTTAACACTAGGTGGGGCAGTTTTTAGTTTGTGGCGTAGAAGGCATAGTTTCCGGAAAGCAGCAGAGCAGATGTTATTTATGTGTAAGTTCCACGATAAGTTACTGGTTATTGTTAGACCTAAGTATTTATAGCAGGCTACTTTCTGTAAAGGTGCTGCAGCCAAATTGTAAGTGTAGTCTAGGGGGGCTTTTCTGCGCGTTATGGGGAGATAGACACATTTAGTTGCATTAAGAAGCATCCCCCATTGCTCACACCATTTTAACACATTGCCTAAGTTAGAGTTAAGGTCACATTGGTCACTAAGGCAGGTAACTTCTCTAAACAGAACGCAATCGTCAGCAAACAGACGAATTTGTACTGGGGTGATAACCACATTGACAATGTCATTGATGTAGAGCAAAAAAAGTAGGGGGCCGAGTACGCTCCCTTGCGGAACGCCAGAGGTTACCGGAAGGCAGCCCGATTGCTGTTCTCCCACCTGAACGTATTGATTACGGTTATTCAGGTATGCTAAAATCCAGGAAATAAACAATTCTGGTATACCAATTAACCGAAGCTTTATAATTAGTTTATCGTGAGGAACAGTGTCGAATGCTTTACTATAATCTAGAAATATTACATCAATTTGACTGTTAGTGTCAAGACAAGCTGCAAAGGTGTGCACTATACTAACCAATTGTGTTGTAGTAGAAAATCCTTTTCGAAATCCATGTTGATGATTTGATAAGACAGAGTGTTCTAGGAATTCGTTTAATTTGTTAGCTATTATGTGTTCGATAAGTTTACAACACGATGATGTTAAGGAGATCGGGCGATAATTTTGCAATAATAGACGGTCGTCTTTCTTGAATATCGGCACAACACGGGCTGACTTCCAGTCATCTGGTAATTCCGCTGATAACAAAGAGACACGAAAAATAATAACTAAGTATTTTGCAACAGACTCGGCAAAACGACGAAGAAATATGTTAGGGATATTGTCGGGCCCGCAAGAAGTTTTAGTCTTCGAGTTAAGCAACATAGCAACGACACCAGGATAAGAAATGAAGTTAACATTTACAGCATGGTCCACTGTTTTGGTGGGTAGAGAAGCACTAGGGGCAGAAAATACATTATGGAAATAGTCATTGAAGTGTTGAGCAATGGCGGTCTGATCAGATACCATTGAACCATCGACCAAAACTTGTGATATGGGTTTCTTTTTTTCGCTGATATAGTTCCAAAATTTCTTTGGATCATTTTTTATGAAGTTTGCGAGTGACGTGTTGAAGTAGTATTCTTTCGAGCTATGCACCGCATCTGCAAGGTTATTTAGAGTGTCAGATATAAGTTTGGGGTCAGCATGCTTTTTCTTTAATCTTTTCGCTTTACGCTTAAGATGAATGATACCTCTCGTCATCCAGGGCGTATGTTTATGCACCTTTTTACGTTTAGACGGTATAAAGTTTTCGATGCAATAGAAGCATATGCGTTTAAACTGGTCCCACAAACGGCAAACATCCGTATCAACAAAATCTACAAGACTATTTTCTAGGTGGTCAATAATGCGTACATCATGGGCACGTGTATAGTCTTTCACATGATGAAAGGACGGGTTCATAGTCTGTGAAAGTGGCACCAGGGGAATAGAAACTGAGACAAGGTAGTGATCAGACAGCCCTTGATCAATTACAACGGTGGATGTGCGAAAATCACGCGGAATGAACACCAAATCTAAAACAGATTTAGAGGCACCTTGGTAATGCGTTGGTTCATGAACTAATTGTGTCAAATTGTGTGTGAGCATTATGTCAAACACTGCATTTGCATGACATGTATTGGTTGAAAAAGTCTCAAAACGTTCCCAGTCTACTCCAGGCATATTAAAATCGCCAACCAAAAGAACTTTGTTGTCCTGATATTTAGACATATGTGCCTTTAGTTTTAGTAAGTAGTCAAGAGTTGAGTCAGGCGGTCTATATAATGCGTATAAGATGAACGAGTGGCCCCACAGTGTTAGTTTAATGCAGATACATTCAAGTTCCGGTATATCCTCTAGCAAGACAGCGTCAAATTTGTTTTTGATCAGAACGGCCACACCACCTCCCCTTGATTGCCTGTCCTTACGAAAAGCCGTATAGGAAGGCGGAAAAATGTCGTCATCATTCACACGTTCATGTAACCAAGTTTCAGTTATTACGGTAATGTGAGGATCGTACTGCAGCAGTAGAATTTCGAGGGGTTCGGTTTTATTCATAACACTGCGGGCATTCAAATTAAGGAGACGAAGTTGCTTGTCGTGCACATGCACGTCACGTCAGTTTTTAGGCTGTTGAGGACTGGTGTTTTTGTAGTTGGTCATTTTCACCCGCCTGTTTTGTGCATCGTCCCAAAAGTACATATCTCTGTCGATCTTTAGTTTATCGTGTATGAGGTTGATTCTTTTGCCTTGTTCCATCTCGGCCTTTGCGCTGTTCCAGAGCAGGCTGCGTTTTCTTATCGTCGATTTGGAATAATCATTCTTAATAAAGATATTCGAGCCCTTCAGTTTGGTTGCGTTTTTCAATATTTGTTTTTTTTTCGTAAAGTCTTGCAGGTACACTATTACAGGCCGCTTCCCCGCTTGCTTACCAAGTCGATGGATACGCCCTACAGATTCACATTTAACTTCGAGTTTATCTTGAAAAATACCCTTCACAACCTTGTTCTTTAGTTCCTCATCTGACTCTACTGAGGTCTCAGGTATACCATGGATAATTAGATTAGACCGTCTACTATGGTCTTCAAGATCTGTTAGCTTTTTAGTTTGAAAAGACATGACGTGTTCAAACGATTTCAGTGTGGCCTGTAGTTGATCTGTGTTTTCATGCTGTGCTGAGCGCACGGATGCCATATTTTCCACAGTACGCCTGAGGTCGTGCATCTGTTCTTTCAGTTCAGCGAATTCAGTTTTTATTTCTAGTAGTTCCTTACGAATTTCTGTCTGACCTTCAAGTAGTTGCTCGTATAGTTCCTTCTGGGTAGGTCCTGGGTTTTCCTCGACATCGCCGCAAATTAGTAGTTTGCAAACATCAAAACAGTCATACGCTATTATAAAACAACGCCGTGGGCACGGCAGGACCACTAAGCCTCGACAATCACTACGTATCGAACTACAATGGGTACTAACCTGCACCAAGCAGAGAAGCGTTCCATTTAGCGACATGGCAGCCTTGGATCCGCCGTGCCCACAGAAGACGAAATCATGTCGGTCCTCCTTTATAGCGGCGCCAAGCGATGACGTCACACCGAGATGCTTGAAAGGAAAGGCCAGCAGAATTGCGTCATCAGATGACGACAGCGTTGGGAGCGAAGGTATTGCGAAGGTATCAAAGGTACAAAAAAAAAAACATTCGTACACATTCTTTATAGCCGTATGCGGATACCTGCTTGAGTTTCGCGTGAATTAAAAGCTGTTAACCAGTCGTTTACAACGTTACTTTCAGAGAGCTTATTTCACAAATCGACGAGAACATTACAAGCACGCATTCGCAAACACGCCAGTAGCCGCAAGACGCGAAGTTTGCTTGCAGAGGCTGCTGGCGTTTTATCACTGACACGTGACAGGCAACTTTATAAATCTACATAAAAATTACTGCTTACACTTCGCTACGATTATACAGATAAACAAGCGCAGCAGTAAGCTGTGTACATTTGCTTGCTTTTGTACTTCTAAAGGACGCGAACTAGCACTATGAAGGCAACCTGAACACCCACTGCAGATTCCATCGGCTGTCAAGCTGCGTTTTTAGCGCAAACACAACCTCAAGGCCCAGTTTTCATGTAAAATACGTTTCAAGCGAATTCACTGGGCACATACAAGTATGTATGCAGCAGCTCTGCACATAGCACTTGACGCAAGACGAAGTCCAAAAGCGACACGTAGAGCATCGGAACCATCGCCGCACATTTTATACGTTCCGTCGCTTACCGCGCAGTACGTTAATTTCCGTCGATATCTTGACACTTGTGGCATCCACTTGAAGAAAAACACAAAAATAATCCAGTTTCGCGAAACGGGACTCGAAATCTAGGGGGGAAATCCATCAGTTAAGTCAACGCTACTCAATGCACGCTGGCACTGCTACAGCGCGTCGGCGGTCTGGAAGGAACATGGCCGCCGCCACCCAATGTTGCCGGCATGCCGCGTACCTTTGCGGTACTCTGTTTTTCCAGTGACTCTACGTCACCCGAGGTTCCCGTCGGCCCTCTCAGTGCTCCGGAAAGTGACCCGCCGTTTGGGTGGCGCGGGTTTTCTTTGACTCGCATCTGGAACGTCTTACAATTCAAATAAGAGAAGCAGATTGGACCACCTGAATTTACTATTAGTTTGCGCACTCTCAACTAGTCGATTGCATTTCCGAAAGCTGGCGCAGTCCTCTTTTTACGTTTTGAACAAAATTTGTACAGCTCTTTATGCCGTAGAATTTATTTCATCCGTGACACGGCTTCTGCTATCACAACGGACTGCACATATTTTTGTTTGTTTGCAAAAGCAAGAGTTTATCGTTCTATAAAGGCTTGTTGTGTAGCAGTTCTTAGCAATTACCACATAGAAAGCTATTCTAACAATTCCAATTTTAATTTGCGTTTAAAGGAGTACAAAGAAGAGGTAATCCTAATGTCGGCGTGAATTGCATTCCAAACAGTTACGCTACCGAATCCGAGGGTAAACTTTCCACAGCTTCATGTGTTTTTTTGGGTAAAAGGAGATTATTCTGTTCAGCAAACCCAGTTTACGAATTAACGATGAGACACAAAGAAATGACATCCGTAGGTATGTCAATATGAATGAAGCGAAACATGAGAAGTGATAACTTATATAGAAATAAGTACCGAAGGGGTAGAATACGAAGAAGTTGGTAAATAGGCAGGGAATGGCAGCGCACAGCTCTAAATGTCTTCAGTTTCATTGCTTGGTTTTGAAGGCGTTCTAAAGGTTTGAGGTCAGTAGGATATGTGTTTCCCCATGTAGACAAACAGTATGTTAAATGGCTACCTATGCATGTATGCATGACATAACAAAGTAAGAATATGTGGCGTGAGGCCGGCACCAACATGACTGTGCCACTCACGCATTTTCTTCTGCTAACACAGGTTATGTACTGCGCCGACGCATAGCCACCTCATCTCAATGGCAGCGCAGACGCAGAGTGTCGTACATCAATGGCTACGGCATTCAGGCTAGAGCACGCAAGCTACGGCGGCAGCGACTTCGATGTGTGCCCGGCTACCATGTTTGGGCAGAGCCAACTATTGGCCAACGAACCTTGGGCGGATGAAGGCCGTGTCTACGATGTACAAAAGGCGGACTGCATCAGCGCAGCATCGGGGCGTGAGGCCGGCACCAACATGATTGCGCCACTCACGCATTTTCTTCTGCTAACGCAGGTTGGTGATTATTCGAATGAGAGTTTCACCTTTCACGTATTCATGGTGCCGGTTACGCCCCGTGGTTCAAGTGTGCATTCAGAGTACCGTGCTCCGCGTTGTCATGCCAAACTTCGTTTCTTCTTACTTCGAAGATATACATTCTATTTTTGCTTTTATTCCTGTCCGGTGACGTAGAGATAAATCCTGGCCCAACTACTGCTGACACACTGAATCTAATTTCGGATGGCCAAAAAGAAATAAAGGCCAAATTACAGCCTATCGAAACATCGCCGAGTCAAGGTCAAATAGCTATAGAAGAGCTGAAGTCGCGAATAGACTCTGTGGAAAGTGCAATAACACAGCTCGCAAACCTAGGAGGAGCCGTTACTGAATGTAGGAAGAAAACTGAACATACTCACAGCACGGTGAAGGACTTATCTCGTAAAATAGACGACTTGGAAAACCGCAGCAGGCGATGTAACCTGATATTTTATGGTGTCCCTGACAGTGAAAGGTCGTGAACTGCCCGCTGTCTCTGAGAAAAATGCAAGGTAGATATACCTGGTAGCGAAGCTTCCATAGAAGCCCATACGTTCAAAACATGGTTGCTTACCAGCGGTTCATGGGGCTTAGCGCCATCTGTGTGAGGAGCGAACACTTCCGGCGGAAGAAAAAATAATTTGACGTCATATCTGTCAAAAACAGAAGTGACGTCATTTTGTTCTCATAGGCGCGAAATTTGTTTTCGGAGGCCTGCCATTAGAGCTGTATATTCAAATGCCCCGCCATTCGACTTCATGGGCGTTCCGAGTTTTCAGCGCGAAAAGCGATGCCGGAAAAGATCAGCCGTACGGGTGACGAAATCGCATCGCTGCACAGAACATACTTTCTTTGCAGGCCGACGAACACTTTGGGCGTAGATTGCGTAGAGTGCTCGTCCTTTCGTCGGACGCCAAGCCCGTCGGCCAGCGCTGTTGCACGACAACAACTAAAGTAAACAAGTATCTGACGGTCGCAACTCACTACTTTTGACTGCACAGGTTAAGAAACAATAAAACTACCCGCGTCACCTAATTCAGACAAGCGTCGACATGCAACGCAACACATGTGACGGGGGCGTATCGTAACAGGTGAACTTCACGAGCGCGCCTTTCCACGCACTCCAAGAGTTGCATGGCATTGCAAGTGATAGCGGCGTCAACGCCCACCGCTATCGATGGGCGCTCTCACGGTGGGCCCTGAAAAAAAGTATATATTGATAATGATCTAGTAAAATACAGTTGTATCTTTTCTCGCCATGCATATATAAAATGAATTAGGAATTTTATTTTCGTTGAATGAATCTAACTGCGTCTCGCTTTAATTTAAAAACGCTTTTTTTCTTTCCCAGTGTTTACTCCCTCCAAACATAGTCACGCTTCAATCGCTGCTCCCATAACCACCCTTGCTGATGTCGGTGACAATTGGTTCTGAACCGCTTTTCGCCCGAAGCTTCGCGACCTATGTGGATCGACCTTGAAAAATGTACAAGGAATCGTATCACGTTTAGGACTAACGCCAGTGCAGATTGAAAGGGCACACAGACTTGGCCGGTCCCAGGCCAATAAACCTCGGCCGCTCATTGCAATGTTTTCGATGTTTAAAGATAAACAGGCAATTCTAGCCAACGCAAGGAAACTAAAAGGATCCAATATTAGTATATCAGAAGATTTTTCAGAGGCAGTGCGCAGAAAAAATGATGGGGTTTTACGTGCCAAAACCAGTTCTGATTATGAGGCACGCCGTAGTGGGGGACTCCGGAGATTTGGACCACCTGGGGTTCTTTAACGTGCACCTAAATCTAAGTACACGGGTGTTTTCGCAATTCGCCCCCATCGAAATGCGGCCGCCGTGGCCGGGATTCGATCCCGCGACCGGGGCAGTGCGCAGAAAATTCGGCAAAAGGAATGCTCTTAATGGTGCTCGCGCGAACCTAAAATATGATAAGCTGTTTTTAAACGGGCAAGCATATGTATATGACGAAGGTAGTGGCCAGGTTGTGCAAACGACATGACGCATGCGCAGCTCCGTAGCAGATGTAACCTTGCTTGTTGTCAGCTGCCGTAGTATCAAGAACAACGTAGATGATTTCGACAACCTACTACGCATGACCAAACAAAGTGTAGTGCTTGGAACGGAATCATGGCTAGATGACGAAATAACAAGCAATGAAGTCTTTCCAAATGGCTACACATGCTTTAGGAACGATAGAAACCGTCATGGCGGTGGAGTCTTTCTACTTGTTGACACTTTGCTTTCTTGTTCCGCTCTCGATATCGGCGGCTGAAATTGCGAGGATATATGGTGTAAGATTCGATTACCAAACGGGAAAACATTATCAGTATGTTCATCTTATAGGGCTCCTTCAAGTTATCTTACTGTCTTGTATGATTTTTCAAAGACAATCAATACAGATTACCTTGTCATTGGCGGGGCCTTTAACATTCCAGAGCTCTCTTGGAATAAGCAACCTTCTAATATTAGGGCTACATCTGCAGTGGCAAAGCAATTGTTGACGATACTAAGCAGTTTTTCCTTAACCCAGGTTGTAACAAAAGGTACGAGACAAAATAACGTCTTAGACCTAATTTTAACTAATCAGCCAAATTGGGTTAGGCCAGTTTTGGTGGTGCCAGGTATTAGCGACCATAAAGCTGTGGTTTGTGAAGTGAATCTCACGTACGAAAAGACGCAAAGCTCGACAGCCAGAAGGATGTATAATTACAGCCAAGCCAACGTAAATGAAATAGGACTTGCATTAGAGGAATTCCTTCCGGAATTCGAAATACTTTCTGAAACAATAGGCGCTCATGAGTTAGGGGTCTTTTTTAAAACAAAAATGCTTGAGATACAAGAAAACTATGTGCCGTCGTGGGTGCAGACCAAACAGCGTACAAAATCTAAGCCATGGTTTAATGGTGAGCTACGACTCGTGCCTTACTAGTAAAAGGAATAGGATATACAGGAAATATAAAAGAAACTCCATTTCGAGAACTTACGATCAACTTGCGACTATAACCAAAATCATGCAAACAAAAATCCGCCAGGCAAAAAAAGAATTCTTTCACGCTTTGCCTTCTCGACTTCAAACAACGAAAAAGCTGTTCTGGAATCTTGTCAAATGTAACAGAAAAGACAAAGTATGTATTCCATATGGAATACATACTTTGTCTTTATCACTTCAGCATGACGGAGTGTGAATAGAAAATAGCTTAGAAAAATCCAACTGCTTCAACAAGTTTTTTGCTTCCATTTTCGTACACAGTGCCTCGAGCGCAATTCCGCGTCCGTCTGCTAATGAGGTTATTGAAAACATGGATGATATAGTTATTGATGAAAGTAGAATACGGTCTCTTCTTGAACGTTTAGATTCCAGCAAAGCTGGGGGGCTGGATGGATTGACAGGCGCTTTTCTCAAATTGTGTGCGTCGTTCATCCCACCCTTTTTAAAGGTACTGTACTCGAAGTCATTGAGCACCGGGGTCCTACCACACGAATGAAAGATGGCGTGCGTTGTGCCAGTGTATAAATCGGAGCCTCGCGAACTAGTCAACAACTACAGACCGATATATCTAACAATTATTGTCTGCAGAGTATTAGAACACGTCTTGTGCAGTAACATAATGACACACATTACCAATCATAACCTCCTGAATCCGAAACAGCATGGTTTCAGGCAAGGGCTTTCCTGTACAACTCAATTAACAGAATTCGTTCAAAAAGTTTGTGGTGCACTGGATGCTCGTTCTTGTGTTGATTCGGTGTCTGTAGATTTTGGAAAAGCTTTCGACCTGGTGGATCACACATTACTTGTATGTAAACTACGTTGGTTTAATATCAATGAACAAGTAATTGCATGGATTCAGGAGTACCTTTCTTTGCGGTTTCAGCATGTAGTGGTAAACGGCGCAGAATCTAGTGCGGCCCGGGTAACGTCTGGCGTCCCCCAGGGCTCGGTATTGGGCCCATTACTTTTCTTAATATTTATAAATGACCTTCCCAACACTATTGTTTCTTCCGTAAGATTGTTTGCTGACGATCTGATAATATATAGAGAAATTACAAGCATTGCCAATACTGTTATTGTGCAAAATGATTTAGTTAAAATACAAAACTGGTGCAGAGAGTCACATATGCAAACAAACACACAGAAAACTGTCCACATGTGCTTTACTAAAAAGTGTATGCCAGAAGCAGTATATTATCTATGCGGTTCCCCATTGCAGATTGTTTCCGAGAACTTGGGTGTATTTCTCACACCGTCCATATGTTGGCACAAGCACGTTGATTTCATCACAGCAAAGGCATGCAAAGTGTTAGGATTTCTACAGCGCAATACAAAACTCTTTCGCCAGCAGGCTCGTGACCTTCTGATGGGACCCTCCTGCGTGTACCGACCGAGATAAACTTGAGAGAGTTCAGAATATGGCAGCATGGTACGTAATCGGCAACTATGAGAGAAATTTTAGCATTACTACTGCAAAACAAACATTAAAGTGGAACACTTTAGAAAAAAGAAGGCAGACATTGAGCTTGAAACTTTTTCACAATATATTTTATGGCCAAATTGGAATAGACCGCAATAAGTATATTCTTCAGCCACATTATATATCCAGATGAACAGATCACGAGCTCAAGGTTAGGGAATACAGTTGTAGAACTAAGCTGTTCAAAAGCACTTTTTTCCCCAATACCGTTTTAGAATGGAATCGACTGCCTACTGCCGTGGTTGGTATACTTAATAATGAACTTTTTGTAAATGCTCTTTGAAATTTTGTTCTTTATTTTACAGTATATAGTTAATGTAGAGTTTGCTATCATTACATAGTGCTTTATTATTTAGTTGTATGATGCGGTTTCTTGTCTTTTTTGTATTGTATAGTATAGTGCTGTTTGTTTTATGCCATAAGCTGTTTACATTTTGTAGGTAACCCCCCCCCCCCCCCCACTGTAATGCCTAAATAGCGCTGTGGGTATGAGAGTAAATAATAAAAGTATGCACGTGCTTTGATGAGAACATGAATACTAACTGAAAGTTTGTGCAGTAATGAACTTTCATGGCAGTGATATTTTAGGTGTTTGTCAGGGCCAGCCCCAAGAAACCTCACTTCCAGACATTTGTAGTCCATAATTATTCAAAAAAATTGTCATGGTACTCACTATTACTTTTGGTGGACTATGGAACAGGACAAACGTTGTTTAACAGGATTTATACGCAGCTAGTTTTAGGTATGAGGGGGACTAAAAAAACGGACTGAGAGGGCGCTGCCATTCGTAGACGTCGTATAGAGTTCAGCCGCCAGAGGGGGTTAATGAAGACCTTCACGAAACGACTCTGCAGACGGCGTCAATGTGTAGGTGAACGTGTGAGCGCAGTGTTGTGTTTATCTGACTGTTGGCGTGTTCGCCTGCGAAGTCATTATGGCAAAGTTAAAAGAACAAAGAGGGTGTGTGAAATTTTCTTTCCTGCTTCAAAAATCGCCAACGGAAACTCACCAAATGCTTCAAGAGGCTTTCCAGGAGGATGATATTAGCCGCACACAAGTTTTCGACTCGTTTGGGCGCTTTAAACGTGGTGAGATGAGTGTTGAAGACCAACCTCGTTCTGGACGCCTGGACACATTCATGCGCATGGTTTTTTGCTCCAGTGTGAGAAGGCGCGGAACAAATTTAACGGAAACACGTCTCCCGTGCAAATCCTCCCTCAAAATCCGCTGGCATGAGCTCCAACTCACGCCTGTCTGTTTAAATTCGGTAGATCGTGACACGACGATCCTTGTTGATTTTTTGACAGATTTTTTCAACGTTTTCCTCGTTTCGCGACGTTGCAGTTCGTCCAGAACGAGGTTGGTCTTCAAAACTCACCTCACCACGTTTAAAGCGCCAAACCAGTCGAAAACTTTTGTGCGGCTCATGGCATCCTCCTGGAAAGCCTCTTGAAGCATTTGGTGAGTCTCCGTTGCCGATTTTTTTAAGCAGGAAGCAAAATTTCACACACGCTCTTTGTTCTTTTAACGTTGCCATAATCACTTCGCAATCGGAACACGCTAACAGTCAGAGAAACACAACACTACGCTCACACGCTCACCTACACACTGATGCCGTCTGCACACTCGTTTCGTGAAGGTCTCTACTAACCCCATCTAGCGGCTGAACTCTGCACTACGTCTACGAATGGCAGCGCCCTCTCAGTTCATTTTCTTTTTCCATTTTTCTCTTTTTTTTTTTGGGGGGGGGGGGGTGCCAAGGTGAGTATAATGTGGTGTCGTTGGCATATAATAGGCAGTCTGAATCAGCCAGTACATTAGGTAATTCATTTATGCATAATAACAAAAGCAACGCACCTAAAATGGAACCCTGAGGAACACCACTAGTCATTAATTTATTGGTATAGCAATGATCATTCACACAGAACGATTGGACAAGTAGCAACAGAGAAGTTCGAGAGGTGTACCCGTAATGCCGAATTGCTCTACCTTATGTATTAAAATGCAATCATTTAGTGTGTCACACGCCTTTGTGAGATCAATAAATATAGCCCCTACAATTAGTCTCCGATCAATGGGTTGCTTATTTTGCGAGTTAAGTGAACTAGCGCTAACTCATTTGAATAGCCATGTCTGAACACAAACTGGAGGGGAATGATGAGCCTAAACTTATTTAAGTAGTTCATGAGGCGAGTATAGATAAGTTTTTCAATAACCTTGCTAAAAAATGACAATATACAGATGGGACGGTCACTGTTAATAGTTTCATGATTGCCTTCTTTTTTTGAAGAAAGGACTTATTTTACCAACTTTAAGTGAGTTAGGAAATGCCCAAGCACGGAACATTTTGTTAACAATATCAGCAAGGGCAAGTGAGATATCAGGAAGGGCAGGTTAACAATGTTAACAATATCAGCAATGTGTGTGTGTGTGTGTGTGTGGGGGGGGGGGGGGGGGGGGAAGGACAGGAATTGGCCTCCCTGGTGCAGTATTCGACCGCTACCTCCCTAATGACTACTAAAATTTACCCATGGCCCTCAGTCTCCAGCGGTTGCGCAGCACCTGACCAAGGCGGTGGTCAGACCTGCTACGCGGCAGAGGGTGGTAAGAATCTCTGGTGAGGCTTATACAGCGCTGACTAACGGCCATGTCCTCTGCTACAGAGGTCTTCCAGATAGGAGAGAATTCGGACTGTGATTTCTAGTCCATAAGGACATAGCGGGCAACATTGATGAATTCAACAGCATTAATGATAGGGTAGCAGTCATCGTAATAAACCTGAATGCGAGGTATAGAATTAAGGTTGTACAAGCCTACGCCCCAACCTCCAATCACAATGATGGAGAAATAGTACAGTTTTATAAAGATGTTGAATTAGCAATGAAAAAGGTGCTAACTCAGTATACTGTATACTCATGGGCGACTTCAATGCAAAAGTGGGGGAAAAGAAGGCTGGCGAGCAAGCAATTGGCAACTACGACATCGATTCTAGGAACACTCGAGGAGAGATTTTGGTAGAATTCGCGGAAAGGAATAGCCTCCGGATAATGAATACCTTCTTCAGGAAGCGCAGCAACAGGAAGTGGACCTGGAAAATCCCTAATGGAAAAACAAGGAATGCAATAGATTTCATACTCTCTGCCGATATACCAGCATAGTGCAGGGTGTAGAAGTATTAGGTAGGGTAAAGTGCAGTGACCATAGGTTAGTGAAGTCTAGGATTTCTCTCAATTTGAAGAGAGAAAGAATAAAGTTAGTCATGAAGAAACAGGCCAACCTAGACGCAGTAAGGGTAAAAGCAGATCAATTCAGACTGGTGCTCGCAAACAAATATGCAGCTTTAGAACAGGAAGAATGAAACCGTAACTAGGTTGATCTCAAAAGCAGCAATCAAAGTGGGAGGTAAGGCACCAAGGCAACCATGTAGGTAAGCTCTCCCAAGGAACAAAGGACCTAATAAAGAAACGGCAAAACATGAAAGTGTCAAACTCGAGAGGTAAGACAGAATTCGCTGAACTGTCGAAACTGATCAACAAGAAGAAAGTAAGGGATATTCGAAATTATAACCTGGAAAAGATTGAGGAAGCAGTAAAATATAGACGTAGCATGAAATCAGTGAGAACTAGGCATAGGACAAGGCAAAATGTATGCACTGAAAGATAAGCAGGGTTATATCATCCGCAATTTCGATGACACAGTAAAAGCAGCGGAATAATTCTATACTGAGCTGTACAGTGCCCAGAGCAGCCATGCTACTTTCATTCGAAGTAGTGATGGACAGGATACAGATGCCCCTCCTAAAACTAGCGATGAAGTTAGAAAGCCCTTGAAAGACATGACTAGGGGCAAAGCTGCTGGAGAAGATGGAATACAAGTAGATTTAATCAAAGATGGAGGAGATATCATGCTTGAAAAGCTTGCGTCCCTTTATACGCAATGGCCCACGACTCCAAGTGTACCAGAAAGCTGGAAGAACGCCAAAATTATACTCATCCATAAGAAGGGAGACGTAAAAAAATTGAAGAATTATAGACTCATTAGCTTGCTCTCGGTATTGTATAAAATATTCAGAAAGGTAATTTCAAATAGAATCAGGGCAACACTTGACTTCAGCCAACCAAGAGAACAGGCTTGCTTCAGGAAGGGATATTCTACGATGGATCATATCCATGTCCTCAACCAGGTAATAGAGAAATCTGCGGAATACAATCAACCTCTCTATATGGCTTTCATAGATTATAAAAAAGCATTTGATTCAGTAGAGATACCAGCAGTTATAGACGCATTACGCAACCAAGGAGTACAGCATGCATACGTGAATATATTGGCAAATATCTACGAGGATTTCACAGCAAACTTGGTTCTCCATAGGAAAAGTGAAAAGTTACCTATCAAGAAAGGGGTCAGGCAAGGAGACACAATCTCTCCAATGCTATTCACTGCATGCTTAGAAGTATTCAAGCTCTTAGAATGGGAAGGCTTAGGAGTGAGAATCAACGGCGAATATCTCAGCAACCTTCGGTTTGCAGATGAGATTGTCCTATTCAGCAACAATGGGGACGAATTACAGCAAATGATTGAGGACCTTAATCGAGAAAGTGTAAGAGTGGGTTGAAGATGAATATGCAGAAGACAAAGATAATGTTCAATAGCCTGGCAAGGGAACAAGAATTCAGGATTGCCGGTCAGCCTCTACAGTCTGTAAAGGCGTACGTTTATCAAGGTCAATTACTCACAGGGGACCCTGATCATGAGAAAGAAATTTATAGAAGAATAAAATTGGGCTGGAGTGCATGCGGCAGGCATTACCAAATGCTGACTGGGAGATTACCACTGTCGTTGAAAAGAACAGTGTACAATCATTGCATTCTACCGGTGCTAACATATGGGGCAGAAACTTGGAGGTTAACAAAGAAGCTCGAGAACAAGTTAGGCCTAACATTGAGACAGGAAGAGAGCGGGGTGGATCCGAGAACAAACGGGCATAGCCGATATTCTAGTTGACATTAAGCGGAAGAAGTGCAGCTGGGCGCAGGCCATGTAATGCGTCGGATTGATAACCGGTGGACCATTAGGGTTACAGAATGGATACCAAGAGAAGGGAAGTGCAGGCGAGGACGGCAGAAAACTAGGTGGAGTGATGAAGTTAGGAAATTCGAAGGCGCAAGTTGGAATCAGCTAGAGCAAGACAGGGGTAATTGGAGACCGCAAGGAGAGGCCTTCGTCCTGCAGTGGACATAAATATAAGCTGATGATATATGTATATATATATATATATATATATATATATATATTACGAACCTATTCAGTGGACCCTTTGTTGCTTCTGACAAGAGCATATATATATTGTTGCAGGAAGAAAGCAGGCCCACGAGTGTAGAAGGATGTATATTTACAAGCGAAGAAATATGGCGTTCAGGCAACGACCAGAGTCTTCGTCTTCCTCTCGTTCGCGTCACCTTCTTCTTTCCCTTCACCGTAACATCACCCTCCCGGTGGGGTTAGCTCCGTCCCGGTGTAGGTTATGGAGCGTCGCTTAATGGGGAGACATAGGGCTTGAGCCTGGCGACGTGAACAACATCGCTGGTGACGTTGGGAGACATTGAATGCTGACCGACTGGGGCGATCTCGTATGTCACGTCGGACAGTTGTCGTAAGATCTGGTATGGACCAGAATAACGGGAAAGTAGTTTTTCCGACAAGCCGACTCGACGTGAAGGCGTCCAGAGAAGGACAAGGGAACCAGGTGAAAAATGGTGGTCTCGGTGCCGAAGGTCGTAGCGTCGTTTTTGAGAAGCTTGCGAGACTGTGAGGCGATGACGGGCGACCTCTCGGGCCTGGGCGGCTAAGGCAATAGCATCGCGAGCGTAACCAGTGCTGGGTGATTGTACTGCGGAAGGTAGCAACGTGTCGAAGGGCAAGGTGGGGTCGCGGCCATACAAAAGGTAAAATGGGGAGAATCCGGCAGTATCGTGACGGGACGAGTTGTATGCGAAAGTGATGTACGGTAAAGCGACGTCCCAGTCGCGGTGATCGTCGGAAACGTACAGGGCCAGCATTTCGGTTAGTGTGCGGTTGAGTCGTTCGGTGAGGCCGTTCGTTTGAGGGTGGTATGCGGTAGCGAGCTGGTGTTCTGTAGAACAGGAGCGGAGCAGATCATCGACGACCTTCGAGAGAAAGTAGCGGCCGCGATCCGTGAGTAACTGGCGAGGGGCGCCGTGGTGCAGGATGACGTCGTATAGTAGGAAGTCGGCGACATCTGTAGCGCAGCTGGTTGGCATCGCTCGTGTAATGGCATATCTCGTGGCATAATCTGTTGCTACAGCAATCCATTTGTTTCCTTTCATAGAAATAGGAAAGGGGCCAAGGAGGTCGAGGCCCACACGGAAGAAGGGCTCTGTAGGGATAGCAATTGGTTGAAGCAAACCAGCAGGAGGCATAGCAGGCGTCTTGCGGCGCTGACACAGGTCGCAAGAAGTGACATAACGGCGCACAGAGCGATAAATGCCGGGCCAGAAGAAGCGGCGCCGCAGGCGGTCGTAAGTACGAGTGATGCCCAGATGTCCAGCAGTAGGAGCGTCGTGAAGTTGCTGGAGCACGGCCAGTCGAAGGTGCTTTGGAACGACTAGGAGCAGCTCCGGGCCATCAGGACGAACACTACGACGGTATAAAGTTCCATCGCGCAAGGTG
This sequence comes from Dermacentor silvarum, assembly GCF_013339745.2. Lineage (NCBI taxonomy): Eukaryota > Metazoa > Arthropoda > Arachnida > Ixodida > Ixodidae > Dermacentor > Dermacentor silvarum. Next base: position 17,257,989 of record NC_051164.1, on the reverse strand, counting down.
AACATCCGCAGAGACGGGTCATTAGGCGAGGAGCTTAGGCGTTCCATAAGTGTTCGAAGAACAGGATCTTGGCGTTGCTCGTCGCCAATATGGAGAAAGCCGGAGAGAGACAGAATACTGATGTCCGAGTCTGCATCGGTATCGTCCGGTTGATCCACGGGATTGCGGGACAGGCAGTCAGCGTCTTTATGCAGGCGCCCTGACTTATACGTAATAGAAAATGTATATTCTTGTAGACGCAATGCCCAACGTGCAAGTCGTCCAGTTGGGTCCTTCAAAGAGGAGAGCCAGCAGAGGGCGTGATGATCGGTTACGACGCAGAAGCTCCGACCGAAAAGGTACGGCCGAAATTTCGCGACCGCCCATACGAGCGCGAGGCATTCCCTCTCAGTGATGGAGTAATTTCGCTCGGGCGTGGAAAGAAGGCGGCTGGCGTAAGCGATGACACGGTCGTGGCCCTGTTGACGTTGAGCGAGGACAGCGCCGATGCCATAACCACTCGCGTCAGTTCGTACTTCAGTAGGCGCAGAAGGGTCAAAGTGTGACAGAATCGGGGAGGTTGTAAGCCGCTCGATCAGGGTAGAGAAGGCTTGCTCCTGCAGTGGTCCCCAAGAGAAAGAGGCATCTTTCGTAAGAAGGTCAGTGAGAGGGCGAGCGATGTCGGCAAATTGTTTCACAAATCGCCGGAAATAAGAGCATAAGCCCAGAAAACTACGGACATCGTTTGTTGAACAAGGTACAGGAAAATTGCGCACAGCGTGGACTTTCTGTGGATCAGGTTGGATTCCGGCGGCGTTGACGAGATGGCCGAGCATGGTAATTTCACGGCGACCGAAATGGCACTTGGAAGGAGTTTAGCTGAAGGCCAGCCCTGCGAAACACGGAGAGTATGGTCGTGAGGCGCCTCAGGTGGCTCTCAAAGTTCGACGAAAACACAATCACATCGTCGAGGTAACAGAGGCATGTAGACCACTTCAAGCCGCGCAGCAGAGAGTCCATCATGCGCTCGAATGTAGCTGGCGCATTGCATAATCCAAAGGGCATGACTTTAAATTGGTACAGGCCGTCCGGTGTGACGAAGGCGGTTTTCTCGCGGTCCATCTCGTCGACGCTAATCTGCCAATAGCCGGAGCGGAGGTCAATTGATGAAAAGTATTGGGATCCGTGAAGGCAGTCAAGAGCGTCGTCAATGCGAGGCAGGGGATAAACATCCTTCTTTGTTATCTTGTTGAGGTGACGGTAGTCAACGCAGAAGCGCCACGAGTTGTCTTTTTTCTTTACTAAGACAACCGGTGATGCCCACGGGCTACTGGAAGGTTCAATGATGTCCTTGTCCATCATCTTGTCGACCTCTTTCTGGATTATGGCCCTTTCTGTTGCGGAGACACGATATGGCCGCCTATGAATGGGGCTGGCGTCACCGGTGTTGATGCGATGCGTGACAACAGATGTCTGACCAAGTGGACGGTCGTCCAAATCAAAGATATCCCGATAAGATGACAGGAGGTGACGAAGAGCTGTTCTTTGCTCGGAAGGAAGGTCAGGGGCGATCATCTTACAAACATCGTCCGCAGGCGTCGAGCACGAAGGAATGGGTGACAAAGGTGCGTTGGTACTCAGGAAGGATTCGGAGGCCAAAGAAGAAATCTCAAATTCATCCAAAGGAGTGATAAGTGCGACGGCAATGCCGTGTGGCAGCACATGCGTCGAAAATCCAAAATTGAGGATGGGCACCCGAGCGCAGTTTTCGAGGATCCGGATTAAGGTGCTCGGTAGGGCAATATTTCGTGACAAAACCACGTCAGTAAGCGGAGACACGACGTACTCGCCATCAGGTACGGGAGGACAGGGCGTCAGGAGGACATTGGTAGCCGCCTGTGGAGACAGCCGTGCAAACTCAGCAGAACATAAGCGGGGTGAAGCACAAGTTGTTGCGTCTGCGTCGGCAGGAAGCGGCAGATCCAGCTGTACAACACCTGCGGAGCAGTCAATTTGGGCAGAGTGTTTCGAAAGGAAGTCGAGGCCGAGAATTAGGTCGTGTGGACAGTGCTCGAGGACGATAAATAAAACAACGCTATAATGGCCCGCAATGGTCACACGTGCTGTGCACATTCCAAGAACAGGTGAAGTACTCCCATCGGCGACTCGCACAGTGCACGGTACGGCGGGAGTCAGAACCTTTTTGAGCCTTCGGCGGAGAGCAGCGCTCATAACTGAAAGCTGCGCTCCTGTGTCAACGAGAGATGTGACAGGAACACCATCAACTTCAATGTCCAGTAGGTTTCCACGTGTAGGCAGGGTCAACAGAGGATTTGTGGGCCGGGTCGGAGTTGCAGCTTCACCTCCGGGAGCTGCACCGCCTAGTTTCCCGAAGGGAAGCGACCGGTTGCAGATGGGGACGAAGAGCGGTGAACGAGAGGCGAACGGGACCGACGGCCTTGCGGAGACGGGGAGCGGCTGGATCTTGGTGGAGCACTGTCGGCGTTGATGTTCCGAGGCGGCGTGTAGGGCGAGAAAGTGCGATTGTCTGGTACTTGGCGGTAGTGACTCGGAGACGACCACCGAGGAGACGACGACCAGCGATTACGGCAATGACGGGCGATGTGTCCAATACCGGAACAATTAAAACAGATGGGTCTGTCATCCGGTGTGCGCCAGTCAGCGGGGTTGCGGCGGAGTGGCGGAAAGCTTTGCGTCTGGGAGCGAGCGGCCGGAGAAATCTGGTAGGTGTTCGTATGGCGGACCGAGCAGAGAGATGGAATGCCCAAACTCGCTATTTCTTCCCGAACGACCGCTTGTATAAGCGAGATAGCGGGCACACTTTCCCGACAGTCGGAACGAATTGGAGCCGGAGCCATGGCCTCAAGCTCACGGCGAACGATACGCGTTAGATCTTCTGATCCTGTCGGCTGAACGAACCGCGGCGGGTCTGCGCACGAAGATGTCGCGGCGGTATTGGGCAGCCTGTCGAAATGTTGAGGGACGCGGCGGCCTTTCGCTTGTTCGAAGCGCCGGCACTCCTTTATAATTGCATCCACAGTGGCACAATCCTTACACATCAGGAGATTGAAGGCGTCGTCTGCAATACCTTTTAGTATGTGACCAATCTTGTCCGCCTCGGTCATGGTGTTATCAGCCTTGCGGCAGAGAGCCAGCACATCCTGTATGTACACGACATAGGATTCTGTGGACGTCTGAGCGCGGCATGCAAGTTCTTTTTTTGCTGCCAACTGACGACCGACAGGTCTGCCAAACAGGTCACGCATTTTTTCTTTGCAGACATCCCAGCTGGTTAGGTCAGCTTCATGCGTATCGTACCATTGCTTCGCAGTTCCTGTCAGATAAAACATGAGGTTTGCTAGCATCATTGTTGGATCCCACCTGTTGTTGTCGCACACTCGTTCGTACATCGTAAGCCAGTCCTCGACGTCGGTGTTGTCCGTGCCACAAAATGTCCCCGGGTCCCGCAGATGAGTGAGGATGACCGTTGGCGTGGACTGCTGAGGCGTTGTCGGTTGTGTCGGTTGATCTGCCATTGTGGCGGCAGGTAGATGACGTCCACTGCGAAGTTCCGTGATTGTACCCAGCACCTTCCACCAAAATGTTGCAGGAAGAAAGCAGGCCCACGAGTGTAGAAGGATGTATATTTACAAGCGAAGAAATATGGCGTTCAGGCAACGGCCAGAGTCTTCGTCTTCCTCTCGTTCGCGTCACCTTCTTCTTTCCCTTCACCGTAACAATATATATATATATATATATATATATATATATATATATATATTGTCACGGTAATAACAGCACACGCAACCGGTCACACAGCAGCACGTCTTCTTCGTCGGCTTCGTCTCTCGCCACCGAATCCTCCGCGGCGCGCAAAATAAAGCGCAAGCAAACTGGAACTGCACCACGCGGAAATGTACTGAATTGACATGTCCATATATATATATATATATATATATATATATATAGAGAGAGAGAGAGAGAGAGAGAGAGAGACAGTGGTGCAACTAGAGGAAGGGGTGCGGGAAAGAACACCGGACAGGCTTCGCGCACCCCGACATTGCTGGTAAAATGCGACCTGCCCTGCTCCCCCGTCCCCCCTGTCAAGTGTGTCCTCCGCCCCCCTAAAGCAATTTCTCGCTATGCCAACGCCACCGTCAATATATACACCGTTGCCGAGGATCCCTATTTGTTTAAACAATATATAGATATATACGTTATATATATAAACATGCCACAACGGTCGCACCATTGCAATGAAAAAAGAACACGGAATTTGTACTAACGGCAATTTCGCTAGCGTTCGAGATAAATTATTCGTAGCTTTATTCTCCTTCCTGCTCCGACGTTCTCCTTATGGCTGTGACTTAGAAGAGAACCCACCAGCCATCTTTTGCTTTCTTTCTTACTTTCAATCTTCCAATTGAACACCTAACATTAGGGACGTTCTTTTTTTTCTTTCACCTTTTTTATCTCATACGTCGTACTTCCCGTCTAATGCGTCCCTTTTCTGTTGCCGCCTTTATCGCGGACACAGTTCTCGCAGGAGATATCACGGAAGAGTACCTCACGCTCAGTGACTTCCCTCCACCGACACGGTGGCTTTATACGCACAAGGGCTGGACAAACGGTTAATTAATGCCAGGACCGGAAGAAAAACAAAAGAGACCTTTTTGTACAGGCGGAGGAGCGTTGAGAGGTGGCAGAGTAGGAAGTCATTAGGAGATCTTGACTAACGGAGAGCGCCGTATATTGGTTCCACCCTTCTCCGGTCATCACAGTTTGAAACCAGGGGATTCCGGTGATTTGTGTGCTACGCGCACGCAACCGGATGGCTTTCATCAGGCATCGATCTATCAAGTCCCGAGGGAGAAACTGCCGAGCTGCTCGGAACCAGGTCTGGCGAGCTAATGCGCTTTCCGATAGCCGCTACATCTATACGGTTAGCTTGTCTTCCTACTCAAGCGTAATTATCGTTCATCGTTGCCAGATTTTTTTAAATAAAATTTTGAAATACTTGCCGCGAAACGTTTAGCTCACAAACATATTGATGCACTGTCAATTTTATATATTACGAGTAAACCCACGATCGGACTTATCTTTTCAGCTGCTACACTAGCTTCCGCTTTTTCTCGTATTTTTTATAACGCAGTTACAAGAACTTAAACATAACTTGGTTTTATCACTGGGTCCCATAATGATCATAATTAATCATTAGGTGCGCTCAGTAGATCGTACTTGTAGCGTGTGTGGACCTGAGGATGTATTCTGTAAGGGTCCACTTAGCAGACATGTCCATTTCGTCTGCTGTTGAAGCTCTGATTGCCTGGACTAGGGTGAGCTTGAACAATAGCCAGGCGCCACATCCAATCAGCACTTTAGCAGCAGACGAAATGGACATGTCCACTAGGTGGACACTCAAAGAGTACCTCCCCTGTTCTGGCTTCTGAGGCCCTGAAGAGCGGGCTCAATGGCAAAACCAGATACAGGCACAGTCGCATTTGCGAAACTAAATACATTGTGCGCGCAGTAGCCGTATCCTGGCTGTAGCCGTATCCTGGCTGTAGCCGTGTCCCAGCCATGTCCAGGCTGTTCGATGCAGAGGAACATCAACTTCTTTCATGAACACGTAGCTGGAATAACGCTCCTATTACGTTCCAAAAATGAACTTTTCCAGGACGTCGCTAATTTAATGTATCGAGTTATGCTTGAGTTATGAGGCTTTTGGAAGGCTACTGACCAAACACAAAGAAGAAATGAAAGGTGTTTACGTTTTACGTCAAAGGTCTGAGTACTGTTCTGCGGCATTAGCATCGAGAGGCTGGTCAAGATTCAGCAAGATTATCCGAACACGTCCCACCTCCTAGTTGTCCCATTTTGAAAACTGAAAAATATTGAGTATCCATAATAGCGATACCAAGGACACTTTGGCACAATTTCGCATTCGAAGCTAGTCGGCGCCCATGGACGACGTGCTTTAATTATTGCGCATGTGGTAGATTATATTGCTATGTTCAAAACGGGGCTGCCCGATATTAATAACAGAAGCAAAACTACCAAAACACGTTTTGGCACTCTGACCATTTCCTGAGCGCACGTTTCGGGCGCTAGTTTGAGGCAAACACCACGACCCTGATTACTATTGATTTGCGAGCCGACGTGAGGCTAGGCCCTCAGTATGCATATAAACACCGGTTGTCCGCTAAGCGGTCAAGCTGAGTGTAAGCTGACTGCCATCATTTGGCGCGCTGATTGACGCATGCTCTATATGAGTCAACGAAGTTTTTGGGCGTCGTTACGTCGTGCGCAGAGAAGTGCCAACAAACTTTAGGGTATGCTGTGCGTCATGCTTCATTATTAGGGACCGGCATGAGCTCGTGGAAGTTTGATGTTTTAATTTCTCATGGCTTCCTGGCTCGCTGGCGTATCGTGTATTTGTGGTCTAGGTCTCTTGATAGAAACTTGGTGGGCCGTTTGCGATACTGCTTGCAACAGGTGGGCTAGGACAATGTTTTGAAGTCAATTGACAAATTTTAGGCAATGAGCTATCCGACTGCGACAGCTATTTGACCCTATAGTTACCACGCGTTCAAGGCACGAAGATGGCCTTCGTATTGATTTTAAATTCTTTAAAAATACTGTCCCATTAAAATTGATAAAGTACGTGTGCTGCGTATGACATTGGTACTCTATAACAAGTCAACAATATTTCAACGCCATGTTGTCATTGACATTTGAGCCCAAAATGCTCCACAGCAATATTATGAACTATTGTTGAGTAAATTCAATGTATGTTAACGTACGTACAGTTATGTAAGTTGACCTGCTTTAATGGAATAGCTTAATGTCACAATAATAGTACTTAATGGCGCTTGAATTGGCGAATGAATGGCGCATTGTGCCATGAATGCGTAATGACGCTCAATACTTGCTCAGTAATATTTCAGTCTGATGCCGTCACTGATATGAAATTCACTGATGTGAAATTGTCAACAACAATATCGTTGAATTATTGCTGAGTCATTTTATGAGTGTTGAAACACATTTGACGAGTTATTTAATAAACAATTTCTCACCAATATGGTAACAGTGTTTCAACAGTCATTTTTATAAGGGCTAGATCTATCTAGTACTCAGCCTCCTACGCCGCGGCGCTGGCGGTGCCCACCAATTCGAGCCCTCGGTTATATGAACGTCTCGTATTCGCGATGCCGTCGTGGTCGTCACATTGACGGCATTCGACCTTCGTCATCCGACCCTCACCTGGGAGTCTCGCGTACTGTCTGCGCTCGAGCCGCCAGGCGGCGCGCGTAAGAAGGTCCGGGCATCTCGGCTGCGGAACACTGGGTGGTGCAATAAGATGGAAAATTGGGCGAGTTCGTGAAGCTTCATGGCAACAGCGCGACAGACGCAGACAAAAGGAACAGATGGGGTTGAATACGGCGCGGACTAACAACTTAAGTTTATTGGGAAAAAAAACAACCCATATATAAGATCTATCAAATGATCAACACCCTGGCGTCGCCGTGGCAGCTTGCGCAACAGTACTCTTTATCGGGAAACGAGGATCACTACGTGCTTCGCTTTGTTAGCAGGAGCGCCTTATCATCAATTATGTTTTTCTCTTAATCTCTCTCTCCCCCTTTCCCTTCCCCCAGTGTAGGGTAGCCAACCGGGCTCAGTCCCGGTTAACCTCCCTGCCTTTCATTAAATCATTTTCTCTCTCTCTCTCTCTCTCTCTCTCTCTCTGGTTTAGATGCTTTTTCTGAGCTTGTTCTTTATTAAGGCAAAAGCCTTATATGTCTCATCGTTAAGTCGGCCTTCGAAGTCCTCGAGTGAAAGCGCGTCGACTACACGAAAGGTACAAAAAATCCCGTGGTCACAGAGAAGCGCTCGTACCACTGCTCGTGCGTTCGTCGTCGGTCTTCTTCCCAAAGCTGGTTTCTTCCACATTTCGGAGACGCATGACCTAGAGCAGCGGCTTCCATCGCCTGAATGACGCGCATAATCGACAAAGTCTCTGGTGGAAATTCACAGCTTCTGCACCCAAACCTACCACCGCCTTATCAACTTGCAATATAATCCCGGAAGTAGATGCTCTTGCGGGCAGCTACCTCGGAAACGCCGGTTAGCCCAAGGGTGTCCTTGTGCAACCATAAAGCCACTTTTTTTATTGCACATGTCCACTGGAGTACATATGATCTACGCTCAAACGACACGTAATATGCATTCCGGCCGCAATCTTGATTTCCTGGGCACCAGCGGCTAGAAATCTTCGAAGTTGACATACGTTCCATTAAGGCACCGAATAATTTCACAGAATCTGAGAAAGCCAGCATGAAAAGAAGCAGCGAGCATAGAAGAATTAGGTAACTACGTATTGAGTGCGACTGACGTGCCGATGAAGTCGGCAAGAACATCCGCCACGACAACGCTTAAACTTTTGACTGACTGAAGCTAACACAACCTCTGAGAAAAGGCCAGAAATTTTGACCACCAGCTTAACTCAAAGAGAGTAATAATGGCGCAGTTGGGCAGGCGCGCTAGCAGACATTTTTCTACGACACGAGCAAGCCAACAGGCTCAATGAAACAGCGTACACAGCGAAAGCACAATCCAAATAAAGCAATGGCACAAACTGAAGGAGCTGCAACGCACCAAGCGAAAGATCATCTAATTTACGTAAACAATAAGAGGCTGTTCAAAAAAAGTTTTAAAAAGATAAATTTTGCATCACCGCTCGTGCGCATGTCTCCGTAGCAAAAAAAAATAATAAAAAAAAATCAGCTAGGGAATACCGGCCAGAAGAGGGCGGCTAAGTCCAGCAGCAGCTTATCTCTGATCATATTGTCACGTAGTAGTGACGGTAGAGAAAACAGTCGCAAAACTGTGTATGACGAAACTGGTTGTTTATTGGGCGAACCTGTGCCCACAAAAGCAAGCTACACTCGAAGCACAACGATAGCGGCGAACACAGTCGGCGATCGTCGAAAATCTGATCAGCGGCGAAGCGCGTCGGCTTTTATACCTGAGTCATCGAAGGTTCCAGATTAATCCCTGAGGCCCGCGTGTCTTCCAGAAAGTTCTAGACAATTCGCGTCGGTCATACAATCAGATAACATAAGCGTCAGTGAAAACAGGCAATGGAAAGAAGCATCGATAACGTTCTAGAAACTTCAGATACAGGCGCGTCCTGCGCCGAGCGATAACGTTTAACATTTGTTAGCCGGTGGAAAGCGGCCACCGGTGAAAGATAAACATGTATACGTGTCAATACCCTCCCCTTAAAAAGCATCGTCCCGATGCTACAAACACGAAAGCGAAAACAAAACCATGCGCAAAAAAAATAACAAAGCAACAAAGTACCTAACGTCGTCAGCGGGCGTAGAAAGGTTTAAGACGCACTACATGGATAACTTCAGGTCGTGCCCGGCGCCGCTGTGATTGCGAAATGCCGTCTGGCATGACCTCACAGTCCAGTGCGCCAATACATCGGATTATCTTATATGGTCCGAAATAGCGACGCAACAGTTTCTCGCTAAGTCCTCGTCGGCGTATCGGAGTCCAGACCCAAACACGGTCGCCGGGCTGGTACTCGACGTAGCGTCGTCGTAGATTGTAGTGTCGGCTGTCGGTCCTCTGCTGGTTCTTGATACGCAGGCGGGCGAGCTGTCGACCTTCTTCGGTACGCTGCAAATAAGTGGCAACGTCGAGATTTTCTTCGTCAGCGACGTCTGGTAGCATGGCGTCAAGCGTCGTTGCCGGGTTCCTTCCGTAGACCAGGTTGAACGGCGCCATATGCATCGTTTCTTGCACGGCCGTGTTGTATGCGAAGGTCACGTACGGAAGGATGGCATCCCACGTCTTGTGTTCGACGTCGACGTACATTGCCAGCATGTCGGCGATGGTCTTATTTAGGCGCTCGGTGAGGCCATTCGTCTGCGGGTGGTAGGCGGTGGTGCGGCGATGGCTTGTCTGGCTGTACCTCATGATGGCTTGAGTTAGTTCTGCCGTAAAGGCCGTGCCTCTGTCGGTGATGAGGACTTCTGGGGCACCGTGACGCAGGAGGATGTTCTCAACGAAGAATCGGGCTACCTCGGCGGCACTGCCTTTGGGCAAGGCTTTTGTTTCGGCGTAGCGGGTGAGGTGGTCTGTAGCGACGACGATCCATTTATTCCCGGACTTCGACGTCGGAAAAGGCCCCAGTAAGTCCATCCCGATCTGCTGGAACGGTCGGCGAGGTGGCTCGATTGGCTGTAGAAGTCCGGCTGGCCTTGTCGGCGGTGTTTTGCGTCGCTGACAGTCTCGGCATGTCCTTACGTAATGGGCGACGTCGGCAGAGAGGCGAGGCCAGTAGTATTTTTCTTGTATCCTCGCGAGAGTGCGTGAAAAACCGAGATGTCCAGCCGTTGGGTCGTCATGGAGAGCTTGCAGAACCTCTGGACGCAATGCTGAGGGTACCACGAGGAGGTAGTTGGCTCGGAGAGGCGAGAAGTTCTTCTTTAGGAGAATGTCGTTTTGCAAGAAAAACGACGCCAATCCTCGCCTGAACACCTTCGGCACAATGACGGTCTTGCCTTCCAGGTAGTCTACAAGGCTCCTTAGTTCCGGGTCGGCTCGTTGTTGTTCGGCGAATTCGTCGGCACTGATGGGTCCCAAGAAAGTGTCGTCATCCTGGTCGTCTTGTGGCGGCGGTTCGACGGGGGCGCGAGACAAACAATCGGCGTCAGAGTGATTTCGCCCGGACTTGTAAACGACGGTGATGTCGAATGCTTGAAGTCTCAGGCTCCAGCGTGCGAGGCGGCCTGAAGGATCCTTCAAGTTAGCTAGCCAACACAAGGCGTGGTGGTCGCTCACAACTTTAAAGGGCCTGCCATAGAGGTAGGGGCGAAACTTTGATGTAGCCCAGATGATGGCGAGGCACTCCTTTTCTGTTGTGGAATAATTTTCTTCCGCCTTCGATAGCGACCGGCTAGCGTAACTTACAACCCTTTCTAGTCCGTCAGTCCTCTGCACAAGCACGGCGCCGAGTCCTACGCTGCTTGCGTCGGTGTGGACTTCGGTATCGGCGTTTTCGTCGAAATGCGCAAGTATTGGCGGCGATTGCAGGCGTCGCTTCAGTTCTTCGAATGCTTCGACTTGCGGCGTCTCCCACTTGAACTCGACGTCGGCCTTCGTGAGATACGTCAGTGGCTCAGCGATCCGTGAAAAATTCTTGACGAAGCGCCTGTAATAGGCGCACAGTCCAAGAAATCTACGCACTGCCTTCTTGTCAGCGGGCGGAGGAAAGTTGGAGATGGCCGTAGTTTTCTGAGTGTCGGGGCGCACTCCAGACTTGTTGATGACGTGGCCCAAAAACAAGAGCTCCTCATATGCGAAGCGGCACTTTTCGGGCTTTAACGTGAGTCCGGAGGTTTTGATTGCTTGAAGAACTGTTTCAAAGCGCCGCAGGTGTTCTTCGAAGCTTGAGGCAAACACAACGACGTCGTCCAAATAGACGAGGCAAGTCTGCCACTTCAAGCCTGCCAGAACTGTATCCATGACCCGTTGGAAAGTCGCAGGTGCCGAACAAAGACCAAACGGCATGACCTTGAACTCGAACAGTCCGTCTGGTGTTATAAAGGCAGTCTTCTCCCGGTCCCTCTCGTCGACTTCGATTTGCCAGTAGCCGGTTTTGAGGTCCATCGACGAAAAATACTTTGCGTTGTAGAGTCGATCCAAGTTGTCGTCAATCCGTGGGAGGGGGTATACGTCCTTCTTCGTGATCTTGTTGAGGCGACGATAATCGACGCAGAAACGTAGGGTTCCATCCTTCTTCACTAACACCACGGGGGACGCCCACGGACTCTTGGATGGCTGGATGATGTCGTCGCGTAGCATTTCGTCGACTTGTTGCCTTATGGCCTCGCGTTCGCGCGCCGAAACTCGGTACGGGCTCTGACGGAGTGGGCGGACATATTCGTCGGTTATAATGCGGTGCTTGGCGACAGGGGTTTGTCGAACTTTTGACGACGACGAGAAGCAGTCCTTGTATTGCAGGAGCAGAGCTTTTAGCTGTTCTTTCTTATGATTGGGAAGGTTCTGATTGACGTCGAACGTTGGTTCAGGTACTACAGTCGTCGTTGAAGGTGCACTAGAATCCGTGAAGGCGAAAGCACTGCTGGCTTGTACTATTTCGTCGATGTAGGCGACCGTGGTTCCTTTGTTAATGTGCTTATATTCGTGGCTGAAGTTCGTGAGTATCACTCTTGCTTTCCCTTTGCGTAGTTCACCTATGCCTCTAGCGACGCAAATTTCACGGTCGAGCAGTAAGTGATGATCGCCCTCGATGACGCCCTCCATGTCTGCAGACACTTCGGTACCGACGGAAATCATTACGCTTGAGCGAGGCGGAACGGTGACTTGTTCTTCAAGCACATTCAAGGCATGGTAACTGATGCTTGTATCCGGCGCTATCGCTTTGTGTGTTGAAAGCGTTATCGACTTGGACCTTAAGTCGATGACTGCACCATGTTGGTGTAGAAAGTCCATGCCTAGGATGACGTCCCTGGAGCAGTGCTGCAGGATTACGAAGCTCGCCGGGTAAGTGCGGTTGTTTACCGTGACTCGCGCTGTGCAGATTCCAGCCGGCGTTATTAGGTGACCTCCCGCTGTCCGTATATCGGGTCCTTGCCAGGCCGTCTTCACCTTCTTTAACTTGGCGGCGAACGCGCCACTGAAAACTGAATAGTCGGCGCCAGTGTCGACGAGAGCGGTGACGTTATGACCATCGATGAGCACGTCTAGATCGGTAGACCGGCGTCTGGCGTTGCGGTTAATTAGTGGCGTCGGATCACGGCTGCGTCGGCTTGCTCTGCTGCTGCTACGTCGCGTCGGAAGGTCTTCGTTCGGCGGCGATGTGTTGTCAAGGCTGTTGCTAGGCGGCGTGCTGATATCTCGTCGTGATCATTCGCGAATCGTCGTCGTCGGCGGCGGCGGAGGATCTTCGGCATTGCGTCGTACAGCAACCGCACCTCCATCGGTTGCTGCTTTTAGTTTCCCGGGTATGGGCTGGGAGATCGGCCCCGGGTGGGACCGTTGTACTGACGGCGATGCGGCGAGATGTAGCGGCCTGGTGACGGCGAGTGTGAGGATCGTCGTGGTTGCCACTGGGCTCCGGTGAGGTAGTCGGCGATGTCGCGCGGTCGTTCGCCTCGATCGGGACGCGGCGCGTTGACGGGAAACCCTCGTAGGCCCATCTCGCGGTATGGGCATCGGCGGTAGACATGGCCGGCTTCCCCGCAGTGATAGCAGAGCGGGCGGTGGTCGGGGGCGCGCCAAATGTCCGTGTTCCTCTGGTAGCTGTGCTGGGCGACGGGCGGGCGTGCTGGCGGCGGCGGCGGTGGACGGCGGAACTGCGGCGTTACGGGGCCCTGGCGCGAGCGCAGAGGGGGGCCTTGACGACGGGTGACGGCGGCGTAGTCAGCGCTTCCGGCTGGGGTTGCGGCGATTGTGGCTGCACATCGGGAACTCCAAGTGTTTATTTATTTGCTTCAGTACATAACGCATCAGTACATGACGCGAGGGGCATGCAGAAAAAGCTGCCACATGGACAGCTTGACGAAGCCGCAGGCCCCCGCATTGGCGTTTGCGCGACGTTAGTACACACAGAAGCAGTACATCATTGTTTGCAAATGCCATTTGCACAAAATTAACCATCGCTAACCATGCAGAGCAAATGAAGAACAAAAAAAAATTGTATCCTAACAACAGGGCATAATAAAAGGAAAAAGAAAAAAGCATCTCCAACCAATAAGGACAAATGAGCAATGGTAGGCATAACGGTATCGCAACTGTTCGAAAAAACACAAGGGCGAGAAAAATATAATCAAAAACACAAGCTGTAACATTAACATTTCTCATACAGACTAAACAAACGAAAGTAAAAGAATATATGCAATGGGACTAGTTAGTTCCGATAAAAAAATAAAAAATTGCGAAAGCCAGGGAAGAAAATCTAGTGCAGGCAGAAATAACTATAAAGAGCTTTCAAAGAGGTATTTTCCAATCCACTGGTTTCGTTGTGCAATTTATTCAGTAGCCTTGGCAGATTGTTACGAAGAGTTTGTTGTCCGTATGTCGTTCTAACAGTTTCCACTTTCCAAAACTCTCTCGTCCTTGTCGTATATCTTGTAATGTTGATTTTTAGATCCGCTAGTGTTCTTAGAAAGCTGACTCCATTTTTTATTTCTTGTTTGTATGCTCTACAGAGTCGATAATCGTACATATTGGCAATTGGCATTATATTATATTTTATGAAAAAATCACGTGTATGAACATATTTTGGAACGTTTTCTACGACTCGTAAGAATTTTTTTTTTTTTGCAGTACATAAAGTTTTTCCAAATTTCCCTGTGTGGTAGTAGCCCAAACTAAGTGACAGTAGTTTAGACTAGAAAGAAACAGTGTGTTGAAAATCATCATTATTTTTGTTGGCAGTATATGATGGTTACGGTAAACAAGCCCGATTGTTTGAGATAATTTTGCGCCAAGGAATTTACATGCATATCCCATGATAAGTTTTCTTGGAAAATAAGTTTGCTTCCTCAACTAATTCATCCGCCGACTTTCTTATCAGAAATATGCTAGTATCATCGGCGTAAATTATATAGTTTGCCTTGATACTGATACTGATGATATCATTAATGTATAAATTAAATAGGAAAGGTTCCAATATACTGCCTTGTGGCACGCCACAAGAAACGGGCAGTGGACTAGAGAGTTCATCATTAATACCGACCCTTTGTCTGCGGTGTTCTAGACAACATGTGATGAGGGATGCAGCCTTCCCGCGGTACGCGGTAGCCATAACGTAGGAGTTTCCTAATGAGAAGGAAGTGATTGACACAATCAAATGCTTTTGATTGACACAATCAAAGTAAGTGAGCGCTGAACTTCGTCGTTGATGACGTCGGCGATAGATGCCACGTGAGGCTGCGACCTGGGAAAGAGCTTATGCAGCTCCTCGCGAACGACCGCTCTGATGGTCTCGCGCAGGTCGTCGGCGCCTAGCGCTTGAGCGTCGGCGTAGTTGGTCAGGGCACGGCGGTTGTATTGCCTGACGCGCATTTCAAGCGTCTTCTCGATCGTTGTAGCCTCGGAAAGAAATTCGGCGACAGTCTTGGGTGGGTTGCGCATCAATCCAGTGAATAGATGCTCTTTGACGCCCCGCATCAAGAACCGAACTTTCTTTTCTTCAGACATGTCGGGGTCGGCGTGGCGGAAGAGGCGAGTCATCTCCTCCGTGAAGATCGCGATGTTCTCGTTCGGCAATTGCACTCTGGTTTCTAATAAAACTTCGGCCCTTTCTTTTCGCACGACATTCGTGAAAGTCCTCACGAAGTTCTCACGAAATAGGTCCCACGTCACCAGGGTGGCCTCTCTGTTCTCAAACCAGGTCCGAGCAGCATCATCCAATGAAAAATAGACATGGCGCAGCTTGTCGTCGTCGCTCCATTTGTTGAACGTCGCGGTCCTCTCGTATGTCTCCAGCCAGGTTTCAGGGTCTTCAGCGGATGATCCACGAAAAGTCGGTGGCTCCCGAGGTTGCTGCAGCAGGATGGGGGACGCTGGTGCTGCCATTTTGGTCGTTGACTTGGCCTTGATTGCAGTGGTCTTTTCGGGAAGAAGTCCGAACTCCGGCACAAGTCCTTGCTGCCTACGGCTAGCTCGCTGGTCCTTGGCGACGTTGGTCTCGTCCTCCGGTTTCGGGCTTGGGTCGCGGCTTTGCGGGGGCGTTCGGTGCATGAACGGACCAGCACCTCCACCAGATGTCACGTAGTAGTGACTGTAGAGAAAACAGTCGCAAAACTGTGTATGACGAAACTGGTTGTTTATTGGGCGAACCTGTGCCCACAAAAGCAAGCTACACTCAAAGCACAACGATAGCGGCTAAAACAGTCGGCGATCGTCGAAAATCTGATCAGCGGCGAAGCGCGTCGGCTTTTTTACCTGAGTCATCGAAGGTTCCAGATTAATCCCTGAGGCCCACGTGTCTTCCAGAAAGTTCTAGACAATTCGCGTCGGTCATACAATCAGATAACATAAGCGTCGGCGAAAACAGGCAATGGAAAGAAGCATCGATAACGTTCTAGAAACTTCCGATACAGGCGCGTCCTTCGCCGAGCGATAACGTTTAACATTTGTTAGCCGGTGGAAAGCGGCCACCGGTGAAAGATAAACATGTATACGTGTCAATATACAGGGTGTCCCAACTATCATGCACCAAGATTTAAATATACGCAGATGCCACATAGGTGGGCAGAACCAAGGTAATGTTGTTTGTCATTGCTTGGAGATACTCAATTTATTAATTGCATTCCGCATATATAATTACATAATTAGTCTTAATTAATTAATCAACTCCTCAAATATTATAATAAGATGAAAAGTGTCAATGAGAAAACTGTAGAGCAACATGAAAAACTCCGTATGCAGCTTTCTGTTGGTCAATACCTGCTACATAAAAGTGTTTTTCCGAGCGTGAAAGTCGTCCGCGAACACGCGCAAAATTGCCGCGCCACTGGCGGCTCGAGCCACATTGCTTTTTCCCGAGTGTTAACAGGCAGCGGGTGAAAAAGGAATTTTTGAGCAAGGTACTATTTCCAACGTCCACCTGAAACCCAAAAACTGCACGCACCTTCTGTTTAAGCTCTGTATACAGAAGTTACTATACGAAGTCTACCATATTCAATTCGCTCGCTAGAGTTTGCAACATGCATTCCTTTCTTGCGCTAAGCACAGTTCCGTATAAATTGTTTTCAGCTGCCTGTCGATATTACAATTGTGAGGTATATGGCGTTCACGCACAAGTATCGCTAACGCACGTTAGCTGGGCATTGTCGAGCAGACGAGGCAGCAAAGTCAAGCAGCATGCTTAACACTGACCGAGTAACAGCGGTGAGGGTGAGCAGGCGAAGCCCTCCTATTCGACGCGAATAGGGGTGATGGAAAATGCGTATCAAAGAGTTATATAACGCGCCTGGCAACTCGGCGGCGCGGAAATGCATGTCCTTTGCATTGGCGGAGGAAGTCGAGCAGCCGACCACCACGATAACGGGTGAAAGGGTCAACGAACGATTAGCCTTGCAGCAAATATTGCTTAAAAGAGAACACCTGGCGACGCCGTTTTTAGGTTCACCGCACTATCTCGGCATGAGGTCATATAAAGTTTGACATCTCCTCGGGGCTAGTTATTATTCATATTTTTATTATTTTCGGCGGTGGGGAGAGGTAAACATGCACTACGCTGCGTTATAATAAACGAACCAAAGACTCAAGCTCGAGAATTTTTACTGATCCATAAAAACTCGAATACTAAATATACTTTGATATACTTGGAAAAATCACACGTCACACTGACCTACTAGTGCTTACGTGAAGACGCGAACTAAACAAAATTGAATTTTGGACTTCCTTTTCACTTCCTTTTCACTGTTTTGAAGGAACACTTCAGTAGCGTGTAAACTGATTTAGCGTTTCTTTCTTGCGTTCATTTAAGGCACAGTAGCATGAAAAAAAAATTGTGTGAATGTCTAGGGGGTACATTCTTTTACGTATTAATTTACATGGATATTTGAATGGATGTAACCATGATGCGTGGAGGAAGTCCCGTAATGATCTGGTATCTGAACGTTTGTTAACTCACGGGCTGAAGCAAGCATGTGGACATTGCGGATGTTGATCATTTCTCATTGCGCAGTTTACCTCGCAGATGCGCAGCCCACACTGATGCTCTCCAGGGGAGGTATTCTGTAAGAGTCCATCTAGTGGGCTGTCCATTTCGACTGGCTCCAGATCATCGATGGGCTCCAGGTGCACGAGCGAGACGAAGGCAGCCAATCTAGCTACTTCGTGCTAGGGCATCCAATCGCTTACATCTGAAATGGACAGTCCACTAGGTGGACTCGTACAGAATACCCCCTCCCCCCCAATAGACAACACTGTTAATTTGAGTGACAAATTTATTGTTAACGTTTGCTGAAAAAAATGCACATGTTCGTGTAGCACAGCCCCCCAACCAAGCAATGCACGACCCCACCACGCCCACAATATACCGACAACCGAGGTTTAGCTTAGTTGCGCAGATTTCTTTCGGCTCTAAAGTGTCGAAACCTGATGACAGAAGGGTTCTTCGCATAATAATAAGGCTCATAGAGGGAACATTCTTGAAGAAATTACACAATGCAGCCATCTCACGATTAGTGTATAATTTCATTTATTCAAGAGATTTAATGTTCCTAAACAACAACCATACGCTTTTGACTTGAGATTCGCATAAGCTGACAGGAAAACAAAGAAGAAGAAGGTGGAACAGACTGCGTCTTTAGAGGCGATAGGTGAGAGCGGTAATTCTCAAAATACAGAAAATATGCGGACATATTTATTTCGATCAAGCGTAACACGTCATACTATAGGGGACTCCTCCCGAGCTACAGTGCTCGGAAGATGGAAGACGTAGAAATTGTGAGGTTTTGTAAACTGCTTGAAAAGGTGACAATATTCCTGCTTTTTTGTTTAGTTTTAAATTGAAACGCTGGTCATGGCTGCAACAAGAAAAATGAGATTGCGAGAAAGGACAGGCGAGCAGGTGCAGCGAAGCTAAGTTGGGCGAGCTTGAAGCTGGCAAGATCGGAGCTTTATAAAGATGCTTTCTTCATTATCGCCCGATGGTGAAACGTAAAATGGCACGTCTATCATGTGCGCCTGCTATGGACGTGACAGTTGCCCTCTTCGGCAAATCAATTTTGGTTTTCTGGGTGAAATGTGTGGGAATCCATTACTCTGCACAAATAAGCAGTATCAGCTGTTTGCATGTCTAAACCGTTATTACTATTCCTCGAATGCCTTGCTTCCGGGTCAATTGTCGGACTCACCTTAATTAGAAATTAATTATTCTATTCGCATAATAACTTGTCTAATTACTACCTTGGGTCAATTATGACACCAGCGATATTTTTCAGTTCGACAAAGATATTGCGAAGCCGCCGACCCGTGCGAATTTTCAACTTTCATTTACTTGGCAATTTTCGCAAGACTCCCCCCGCTAAAACAAGAAATTCCCTGGCAATTCCATGACTTTTCCCGGTGCTTAAAAGTTCCCTCACTTTTCTAGGTTTTCCAAGTTCCCCACTTCCCTAGACACCCTGCATAGCCCATTTAGCGCCCTGACCGCCCCAAGGACCACCCTTATGTCTGTAGTGAACCTTCAAGGACCACGTCTTCAGCTACGACATGTACTTGAACCATGCATTAGGTCTGTTTTTGCATGCCGCGCTACAAAGACGCTTTTAAGCAATCTGTGAGGCGCTGGCCTCAGTGAAATAAAATGATTTTGTATCTTGCGGTGCACCTTGAAGAAAGGTAACCGAGGTGCCCGATTTTTATTAACCATATCATAAGAAGCCAACAAACAACGACACCAAGGACAACATAGAAGAAATTACTTGTACTGACTAAGTGAATTAGAGAAATGATAAATGAATGGAAGTGAAAATGGATGAAAAAAAAACAACTTTCCACAGATGAGGAACGATCCACGTCATCACATTACTCGTGTGATGATCTCACCAATTGAGCTATCAATTGGCCGCTCGGTTTCCTCTCTTCTCGTTCATTGCATAACGAGAGTCTCGAATCCGGTAACATTGATGCCTTCAGGTAGCATGTGTGGGTTTATTAACTAGTTGCCTTCACCCAAAAAAATCACGTACTCGTGACGCCTACGGCAGAAAGGATGTTCCACATGCGCCGCCAAGGTTTGTGAGTGGTGGCGCTGGCTAACACTCCCATAGTTTTAGTTCTAGTAGTAAAAACATAAATACCCCAGAAAGTGGATGGGAAAACGGCGCCGCCGGTAGCTCAATAGTAAGAACATCGCCCGCGTAATGCGAAGACGTGAGATCGGTCCCCACCTGCGGCCAGTGGTTTTCTTCATCCATTTTCATTTCCATTAATTTATCATTTCTTTAATTCACTTAGTACAAGTTATTTCCCTTGTGTTGTTCGTGGTATCGTTGTTTGTTGGCTTCTTGTGATATAATTGGCGGTGCATCTTATGTGTTTTGTGTGTTTGTAATGAGGACTGTACTTGTCGCTTTAATTCTCATTGTTGCCAAACGCATACTAGGCCCGCCACCAGGTCAACATCTCCAGTTCTCATTAAAAATTATCAGTCGCTATATCTATGAAGTTGCCAGTTACTTCATTTTTAGCGCACGCGCACGAAACTTGCACGAACGAAAGATAAACACAACGACAACAAAAACAGCCAAAAAATGGCGCCATAATTCGTAAGGGCCGCACCACGTGGGCCGCACGCACCAATGTTTCGCTGCTGGGTGACGTCGTTCTCACAATTCGCGTAGGATCAGTGAAAGTCATGGCCAAAAATTGCTAAGACGTTACAAATGTTTCGCCGATTTCCAGAATAGCGGGGACGTTATTTCAATCTAGCACGACTTACGGTGACCGCCGGAGCGTGGTATTAAGCAACACATGAAATCAGCGAGGGGTGTAGTTGGGTCGCTTGATTAACGTGCAGTCGGGTGCGATACGAAGGAAGCCATTCATTTGGCCGGTTTCACGAACTGGTAAAAATGCACGATGCACTGGCTTTTTTTGGGTTCTTTTGGCCCTGTGTTTGAAAAAGGGGGGGGGGGGGGGGGGGGGGGAAAGCGAACCTGCGTGGCGGCACATTTTTACGTACGCTATGGCACCATAATTTTGTGTTGTTTATTTTACTCACATTCCTAATTTACGAGTATTCATAGTTTGCATATCATTACGCGAATGCAACCTCGCACAATGTCAAGAGATTTTAGTCGTCGCTCTGATGCACATCGCAGAATAAACCTCCAGGTCTTACGCTTTATATTAAAGCAGTATTTTCGACGCACATTTTACCAAATGCTGGTTCAATAAATGCCTGCAGACCTTCTTCGTCAAGAAGATAAGTGGCCTGGGAAACTTATCATTCATAATTAACTGTTCATGGTCTATGTGTTCGCCTGTTCGTTTCTTAGCACCTCTCAAAGCTGTCTCTCGTGTTTCCCCTGTCCCCGAACACAGCCACGGCACATGTAACTCGCAGCAATTATTTTGTTTGGAAATTGCTCAATTCATATAAGAGATCATTTGTGCAATTAGCGAGGCAGGTTGATTTTCCTTAATATTCGCGATAAAATAATTGAAACCACACGGAAATCTTGCTTTTTTAAAGTTTAGCAAAATTATTGCAAAAAATAGTTTCACTTTTAGAATCTCGGCTTGAAGGCCGCAATAAATAGTGATATTCTGTAAACAGGCTTAGACTGTGTAAGCAAACAGAATACATCCACATGAGAGCTTCCGCGAATAACTTACTTCACATTTGTGTTTTTTAGGCCATTTGCATTATTTATAGTGGTAGTATAAGTACGTTAGCGGGAAGATCAACTCGGTCCTTAACGCAAACCATGACAAATCCCTCCCTGTGGAAGGACTGCACGCCAGCAAGTTGAAGCGCAAAAGAATGGCGACAACAAAACTTAGAACAGAGTGGGCTCAAAGTAGGAGACGCGCATTGAACGGTGCAAGCAGATAATATGAGCATATTACGAAATATCTGGGATTACCATCGTCACCAGCTTCATCACTGACCGAACTCCCTGAGCTCTCAGCCTAGGCCTGCGAATTTCCACAATTCATCGCAGCACTAAATTTTTTGAATTCCTCAATTGCGTTTTTATACCCTTAGTATCCATTCCGTTGCGTTAGAAGAGCACCTGTTATGCGCACTACGCCCACGAGATAGTCTACCCAACTCTGTCTTCCTCTTAATTACAACGCGGCACAGGAAATATAGCGACCCCTTTAGTGCGACGTAAATTGTAATACCTCAAGTGGCAGCATTAAGTTCAGGAGCGAGAAGTGACCTAGTGACCAAGCAGCCAACCAAATTCAGGTGATGAATATTTTTAATTCTATTGTTTTAATAATGCGCTTGTTCAGATCGAAGTGGCTCAAGACAAAAAATTACGGACTAAGAAAACAGAACAATGTCAGCATTGCTGAGCATGGCATCTTCTAATGCGAAAATTGTGTGAAATATATAATTCATAAAACCATTGCTTCCAATTCTTCTTCACCCCCTGTTTTTCTTGCTGTCGTTGGGACCAGAGGGGTGGCTAGTCAAGCTGCTAGAACGCGGCTTTTTGACCGCTATTCTCGTCATTTAGGTACATTCTATTGTTTACTGATATGGCATAAACGATATCTCAAAATCTCAAACATCAACTTCCAGAAAGCACCACTGCTCAATACGTATTGACAAAGAAAGGATCCGTATTACAACGCTAAGCACCGATGAAATTTCTAGAATGCAAGGTGACTGAGTGTAGCTTGGTTAATTCGGCAACACGCATAAAGAGAACGTTACATGCGCGTCATTTCTTTTTTGTGAGTTACTCGTGTGGTACTTTAGCTAATCACACCTCGAAATACATTAGTGCGGCTTGTACCGCCACCATGTGGACTTGTTGCTTCGTGTGTGCACATTGAAGACTTATCGTGTTTCTTTATTATTGCGATAGCAATTATATGGACACTCAAAAGCAGATTTCTGCCGTCGGCGTCGCCGTCGGCGTCGCCGTCGCCGTCGCCGTCGCCGTGAGGTTCCGTATGACATCATTTGGAGAAGAAATCGCGCGCCGAACGCTGTATGTGCGAGTGAAAGGGCGCGAGGGGCGCGTCTTTCACGGGGAGTGAACGCACGGCGGAGAACAAACGCGCGTTCCGCGCCGTGCTCGCTTAAGGGCTGCAGAAGTAGGCGTCTCTTTTCTCCTTTACAATCACCATATATGTAGAGCAAACGCACCTTCTTCCGACGCGCGAGAAGCCGTGGGGGAGGGGGAGGGAAGGGAGGCGACGTTTAGCTGCGGCACCAAGTGCCTATTTATATCACAGGCTCCGGCAACAGTCACCAACGCCGCACGCATTTTGAGCGAACGCGGGCAAAACGCCGATGGCGTCGACAACAGTTCTGCGTGTTGCCGATGCTGCTGCATGTCCAAGTTTATACAGCTGATAAAGCTAATATCATTACTCCGTATAGCTCTCTACAAGTTTGCTATCGCAATTGATGCTTCGCCTTTCAGGTGAAACTGCGACCACTTTTTTTTTCCATTGCTGTCATTTCTGTTTCCGTCATTCATCACGTCACTTTTTTTTCTTTCTTTAATCTTTGTCATCTTCAGAATATCTACTGTCAATCGTTATTTCGTTCATTGAGTCTTTCGTTGGCCTCATGTTACCCGGCATACACGTCGCTGCTGGAAGCAGCTTTGCGTATGCCAAGTGCACCAGAACTACGCGCTCGTAAGCGCAGATGATATGTTCCACTCAATTTGGCGTGTCTGCGCGTAATATACGTCAGTCCCGTGCTTTGCTACACGCCGGCTAGTCGCACACCAAAAGACTACCGGTACCCACACGGAAAGCTACGGAAACCCGTTAGCGGCAGCCACGGGTGCTTGCATCCACGTCCTGCCATCATTACTGCACGCTCGGACGAGCACATTCGTTTTCTCTGCCTGCTTCATTTTGGCACTTGGTCGACACCCCATCAGATGGAGTGGTGTGACTGCGTGCAGGGTGCTCAAGGCACGTCAGCTTCATAAGTCACTTGTCGTGTGAGGCAGATGATTGCCGAGTTTGTCTGTTCAGCCTCAGAAGCTGAGGAATATCATCTCCTCGCACAATTTTATTGCGATAGCAATTATATGGACACTCCAAGCGCATTTCTGCCGTCGGCGTAGCCGTCGTCGTCGCCGTCACCGTGAGGTTCCGTATAAAGTCCAACGACGATAAAATCGTCGCCGCGCACCGCACGTTGTGTGTGCGAGTGAACGCGTATGAAGGTGAGCCGGCAATAGCGGCTCAATTTACCGCACGCGAGGGAGGAAGGCAGGCCGGAAGCGCGCGGTCTTCTTTCTCGCGCGAGGCACGGGGGCCAGGCGACGGAGAGGGAGGAAGGTGGGGGGTGCGCTCTGCTCCGTCGGCTGCTGCTCACAGCGGGGCTGCGCGTATCTTGAAAGCGATCTGCGATGTGGGCGAAGTGCATGCGCCGAGTGCCGGTAGCTTCGTATGCGCTGTGCTTTCGGCGTTTAATTCGCGTTGAAGCGAGACGAGAGACATCGCGAAGGTCAATTTGCCCGCTGCTGCTGGTGCGCCTTCTTCGGCGTTTTCACAGCGTGTTTCCGCGGTCATCGAGCAAGATGAGTTCATGTTTACCTGTGCGCGCGTGACACCATGCTTGTCTATTTAGTTAGTAAGCGGATGTTTACAACTTTATACGGCCCATTAAAATACTATCCTTGCTTCGTATAGCTCTTTACTAATTTGCTATCTCAATCGATGCTTCGCCTTTCGCGCGAAACTGCGACTTTTTTTAATGTGACTGCCGTTCTTGGGATGCCCCCCACACTTTCCGGAGTCGGCCTGCCCTGCCCTGCCTGGGTGTGGTATAGGGAGGCAAACAATATGTGTGAATAAGAAAACCAATAGGAAAAACACGTGCCTAGTATGCTGGCGTTGGTCTGCTTAATTCTAATGACATGTGGTACATCTTATATTGAACAAACTAGGCGACGTCTAAATTTAAGATTAAAAAAAATGTCGCAGTTTCGCCCGAAAGGCGAAGCATCAATTGCGATAGCAAATTGGTAGAGAGCTATTCGGAGTAGGGATAGTAGAGTAGTTTTATCGGCCGCATAAACTTGGACACATTCGCTTTCTAACTGAATTGACAAGCGTGGTGTCATCGCGCACAAGCAAACATGAATAGATCACACTGAATGACCGCAGACAACGACTATCAAAACGCTGGCGCGGCCGCTGCAGCGGGCGAAGAATCGTGCGGTCTATCGCTTCAACGGAAACTGAGCGGCGAATGGACAGCGGATAAAGGTCAGAGCCGTGTGGAGAACGGCCGGGCTCGACTCGCGCGCGAGTCGAGCGCGGCCGTGGTGGAGATAAAGAGACGGTGCAGCCAGTGCAAGCGTATTTGTTGGCAGAGTAGAAGCTGCTCCCCCCGCCCCTCCCGCGCTGCCTCCCCCGCTTTTTTTTTTTTTTTTTTTTTTTGCTTTCGCGTGGGAGATTGCGTTGCCAGTTCTCCTTGCGCTGGGTTGCAAGATAAGCATTTGGTGCCGTAGCACAGCGTCGCCCCGCCTCCCTCCCCCCCATACCCCACGGCCTTTGGGCGACAATCGCGTTGGTTTCCGCCGTGCGTTGGCTTTCCGTGATAGCGCGCATCCTCCGCGCGCTTTTACTCGTACGGCGCGCGGCGACGATTTTATCGCCCTTGGAATCTATACGGAACCTGACGGCGACGACGACGCCGACGGCAAAATCCCGTTGAAGTGTCCATATAATTGCTATCGCAATAAAACATCATGGACAATAGCTGCGGGCCGCGGGGTATTTCCATCTAGCACACATGTAACAGGTGCGGTGCGCCTTGAAATTCAATGAGACATCAGTATTAAAACAGCACAACGATCAATTCATTAAACACCCATAAGGCATTTTTCATAAATCAGAAAGATGTGTATAGGAGCTTGCCATCAACCATTATGGCGAGTTTGACTTCTTCGACACCAGGTTTTGCATACTGTTTTGTCATCGTTGTTTGCATTTCCGACATACTTTGCCGCATGCACGTATTTTTTCTTGCTGTATCTTTATAACATTATACTTTTCATTGATTCCCATAAAGTTTATTTGTGAGTTCAGCTCCGCGTTTCGTGGTGCTTCTCTGTAGCCTTGTGTGGTCGCGCTGCCGTTCAAATAAGCACAACAAACGTTCCAACATGAGATTCCAGGAAGAATACTCGCTATGACTCTTAGATGTTCTGCTCAGATGCAAAACGCAGATTCCGGTTACTCTGAGAACGTAATCAGACGGAACGTATAATCACTGTGATGGCAACGTTTTCAATCTGTTTGGTGGTTTCAGCTATGTCAAGAAGTTATGGGGTTTATCGAGCCAGCTTTACTTGTATTGTTTTAGTTTCTGAGCTTAAAGTGTGGTTTCCGTTCACATTCTTAACTATCACCTTAAGTAAATCACGCGCGTTATCGCAGGCTCAGAACCCTCGATACAACCACATGAATGGACGCGTGGGTGGTAAAATGAAGCTAGCTTTACCATTTCCTCGGCAGCCGCTATTATTCACCGCCTGGGGAGAATGCCATGGAGGCTTACGGTGTCACAGCCCCGTGGATAAGCGTAATCGACGTAAGGAGCAATTTATCACAGAGGATCAACTTTCCTGATTTCACTGACGCTTTCGTGCTGCTTTTGCGGAAACAGCAGCTAGCGTTCAGCCATGTTTGATTATTTTTCGCTGTGCCCGTTTCAATACGATTTCATAACGCCACGTAGTCTTGCTTTTATGTCCTAATTGCTGCTTTACGAGTATTAGCGCTATCTCAAAAAAATTACGGGAGTATCGGGCCTGTAAAAAAAACGCGGGAGGACCGCGAGCATCACAGTACTTAATCCGGCGGGTTACAAACATATGGCGTCGC
>NC_051164.1:17197500-17231282 GCF_013339745.2 Dermacentor silvarum | reverse complement strand
CCAACTTTGTTTTGGAAATAGAATATCTTTGTTCCCCATCCTTCGTACTTGCGTAGCGTTCATCTTTTTATGCATACTATACGAGCGGATGCGGTAGACTGTATAGCTGAGTGAACGAGCGATGGAGCGGCGCTGCGAACAGCACCTCCGTGACGTCAGTCGGGGGACCAGCCTTTGTCAGCTGCTACGCTCCGGCTATAAAATATTTTTTTCATTTGATGCGTTTTCTCGCGCTCTGACTGCGTCTCGCGCAGCCCGGCGCTCCCCAAGTAATCTCTTGCACTTCTCTTTATGTATGTTAAATCCACTCCTGTAATAGCCCGTCATATGGGCTGACAGTATCAATAAATCAAATCAAATCAATAATGTATCAGCTGTATATCACCACCCGATGTGGTGGCCCAGTTGCTTTGGCGTTCCGCTGCAAAGATCGAGGTCGCTGATTCGGCCCCGGCCGCCGCATTTCGATACGCGCGAAATGCCAAAGCGCTCGCGTTTGCTTACAAATATTTAGGCACACGTTAAATAACCACACAGGTGGTCAAAATGAATCAGGAGTCCACCATAACTTATACGGCGTGCCTCCTAATCATATGGTGATTTCGGCGCGCAAAATTCTATAATTTCATTTTTTTAACAAAAAAAATTCATATAACCACAGCCCCCACGGGCAGGGACAAGATCTCGTGACTCAGCCATAAGACATCGCGCCGACGAGTCATTGAGAGTCTAATTGAGAGCGACAAAATTTCGCGTTGACTAAGTGTCATCGTAGTTGAATACAAATTTTAAATTTTCTTCACAATTCTAGTGAACTGGTGTTGCATATATAAACTCTTCCTCAACAGAAAATGTAATTGTTTTCAGCGACAAGCGGTTTATCTAGAACATTAGTTGCGTGCACCACGCTCTATCATGCTTCGCAATCAAGCATGCTTTGCGCTATGTTCTTCAAAGTAAATATCAGTGCCACTTTCTAATGCAAAAATATTGTTTGCTTAGATTAGCATAGGACTATTTCTGTTCAAGGCACTTTCAGACGGCATTTTATCAACGTAGAAATATAAATATTGTTATAACACAAGGAAACTCAGGAATGCCGGTGAACATTTTATCGAGCCTTTCTACGTTGACCCTTTCCCTTTTTTTCCCTAGTGTGTTTGGTGCTGCAACTACTTATTCAGTGAAGTACCAGCCAGCTTGAACTTCCCAACGTCCTTGTTTTAAATTAATTACGTATTACGCGCTCACAGAAGAGTGGTCTCCGGTTGTCTGAAAGTGTGTTGAACAGAAATTGTCTTGCGGAGGTCAGCACAGTAGCACAAGACTACGTACCTTTATTTTGCGCACAAATTTTGGCCGCTCTTCTATCAGACGGTCCATACCGCATTTAGGGCCAATGCTGCAAAAGCAGTGCATGCATTAATGTACCGCAATGACCACATCGTTTCCTGAGAATGGCGTCAAACGACTTTCGTGATTGCTGCACTGGGCAGCAATGTTTTTCGCATATATCAGTAGTCGCATATACCAAAACGCAGCCTGGAATACCAGGCTGCGTTTTGAGGATGCGGAGATATTCAGCTTTTCGTCAGATTCCTTGGTTCGTAAACGTTTTGGTCGATAGTTCCTACTGCCTCCGCGTATTTCAGATTTAAAAGCTGACAAGAGCATGGAACATGACTTATGGAAGCACATCTCACGTGCATACCCCAACTTCACTTTAGTCCATAATCTAACAGCCATTTATGGGTCTCGCCCTTCCGATAAATTGTGGTGTACAGATTTCACACAGTTGTTGGTGGATAGTAACTTCAATGGTCTTATCACAACAATAAAATTTGGGCATTCTGTTCCCAGTCTGTTGTTCCTATTTTGTTGCTTCATGAAAGCTTCCGGGAGTATAAGAGCGTGTATATGCTTACATACGACAAGAAAGAGACTTGCAAAAGGAAACTGAAGAAGAAGGATTTTCTTGGCACTACTAATCACCTTCTAATTTCATCCTAATCTTGGCCAATCCTCCATAGTGGGTATTGCTGTGTCTGGCGATCCTACGGGACAAAGGAGGCCTCATCGGCAGACGGGAAGCTATCAAGTGGTCTTCACGCTTGTCGGTCCTCGCGTCCGGGGAGTGCCACCTGGGACTCATGGATGAGCGGTTAGTCTCCAGGCTGCCTCATGCGTCGCTAAACGGCAACGTCGCCCTTTGGTGCGTTTGCCTGAATTACCAGTGCCGCCCGAACCACGACGAGGCCCGGGGCCGACTGCGACGCGCCAACCTGGAGCCCTTTCGAGACAACAGCCACCGCCTTCCGTGGAAATGGTGGCTTCCGCGAACTGACCGCTACGGAGAGGCGACTCTTGAAAAAGGCCAGCGTCTGGCAATCCCGCGGACGCCAGCCACATCAACGTTCGGTTCCCAAGGTGTCAACCGCTGTCCGTGTTTGGGGGGCGACCAGGCAAGATTGGAGGTGGAGCCGGGCGGGAAACGAAGGCACGTCATGTGCGGGATATGGCGACCTGATCTAAGACTGTGATTGGCCTAAGAGCACCTCAGTGAACTCCCTCAATGAGTGAAAGGGGGAAACTAGCTGGATTAAAAAGGGGAGCTTGAGTGTTGGGAAGGGCGCTCGGTCATGCAACGACATCGCATGTTGTAAGCTCCGATGATCATGGAGACCACTATGTACATATGTATATAAAACGTTTTGTTCTCAACTCTCTGGATACTCCATTCTCCCGGAACTTGGCACGACACCACACATGACTCATTCGTGGCCACTCGGACGCACGGACTTCGCAACAGCATGAGCCATATTCAACAAGGGGCAAACAAGCAAGCAACCAAACAAACAAAGGATCGTTACGCTTCTTGCGTTGGGATGTCGCGTAAAGTCTACCGGCGCCGCAGTAATTTCACGGTCACCAGCAGTTTTCGACTTTCCATTCAGAAGCACAAAACATATTCACAAGAAGAAAATTCACTTCTGTCTTCTGAAACAATAATTACGGTCAAATGCGGACGTTACGGTCGGTGGCGAAATCTGTCTCAACGTTGCTTCATCGCGCCGAAAAACCTGCGGCACAAAGTTACCTTTCCTGAGAAGGACCTTGTTTTTGAGCACGTTGCGACTGATTTGGTTTCAGAACCGTATACGGAGCACGACTCACTGGTAAAGAGAGCATCTAATTGAATACCAGCAGCGATTAGAACCCACATTAGGCATGTAGGCGTCCGCACTGATTTTTTAATCAAATAATGTCTACCTGCCTTTAAGCCTGTTATCAGCCGCCGATTCTCTTTAAAATGAGATGTCTTCGTGAAGTTATGCAAGGTTGCATACTTGTTCGGTGTTACCTTTAAGTGTGGGGCGTATTAAATTAATCAACATTTCCGCGTACTGTGGACAGCCCGTATGGGCTGACTCACACCGAATGAGCTGAGCATGAACTTATCTATTGTTACCCTCATTTTCAGCTGCAAGATTGGTTTATATTAAAATTAATTTCTGGAGTTTTAGTTGCCAAAGTCATGATTTGATTACGCCGTAGTGGGGGACCCCGTAATTATTTTGACCACCTGCAGTTATTCAACCTGCCCCCAATGCACGGTACACGGGTGTTGTTGCATTTAAGTACCATCGAAATGCGGCTCCCGCCTCCGAGGTTTGATCCCGCAACCTCTGGCTTATAGCAGTACCACAACAAAGCCACCACGCCCCCACGACGGGAACATGCGCTCGGCGCCTTCGGCCCATGCTAGAGCTCACGGCGCAGCCGGAATAAAAGCCCCGGAGACGACCTGCAGATGCAGTATAAAGTATTGTAGGCGGCGCTGAATACCATTCCACTCGACTTTGTATACAGAGGAGCGCAAATAAATGCACGGGGCTTTTTTCCACCAGGGATCACCATGTCTTGAAGTGTGTTCACTACATGGTGTCAGAAGTGAAGCCAGACATGATGCAATATGGCAGCGCATTCGGAAACAACGACGTAACACAGAAAGAACAAACACCAGCGCTGTACTGCAACTGTCGTCTGTTGCGGAACAGCGCTCGTGTTTGTTCTTTCTCGTGTTTGAGGCCTAGGCAACGGCACCAAAGCTACGTGGTGGAGACGCCGAGTGGTGTTCTGGTGCGAAACAGGCGTCATCTCGTGCCCTATGGCTCACCTGGGGCGCGAACAGGAGAGGATGGCGAAATAGTTCTGGTTACCAACAATCCTGACTGTGTGCAATCCAGTGAAGACAGAAAATAAGGTGGAAGCGATGTGCCTAATCCGGAACACGTGAACACTCCCTGTCGCCAAAGTGCCAACCGCGTACGATCGGAGTGAAGGGTCGTGCCACCAAACAGACTGGATTTGAACGACTCTTCAAAAGGGGGGGATACATTGCCTCCGAGAATAGTGGCGCGAGCACGCGCAGCCCAATGTCGGAGGCCATGGGCGATGTAGTATAATTTGTATAAAGTATTACAGGCGGTGCGCTGCATACCATTCCACAGGGCTCCCAAAGCCGGTTGGCTTTGGGAGCCCACGTTAAAACTACTGTGAGAACATAAGACTCGGAACCGATGATGGGGCCACGTACGTCAGCGATGGTGAATAGCCATCGAAAGGGGCGCTGCATTCCAAGATGAAGAGTCACTGATTTCTGGCCATACGTTCTAATATTAGAACCGTTGACCGCAATGAGAAAGGACGTGTCGTGGCGATGTCGTTTTCGGTCCTCAAAGGTAGGCGGAAGCACACAAATTTCTGCGCCAGTGTCTACAAGGTAGCGAACTTTTGTTACGTGGTCGGAGACATAGACAAGACGGCTTGACGTAGGGCCGGTAGCACTTGCTGTCATCAGTGACTGGGCCGACCTGTTTCCCGAAAAGTTACACGGTGGACGGCACTGACGTGCACGAGTGCCGTATCGGACGTGGTACCAACAAATAGCGGCAGTGGAATAGCGGGAGTTGCTTTGGTTGGGCGTGCGATGACGTGACTGGTCTGTACCCGCAGAGAAACGCAAGGTAGCTAGCTCAGTAGTTAGTTGATGCACTTGCAAAGCAAGCTGTGCGTTTGAGGCGCTGCGTTCGTCAAAGCGCTGCTCTAACTGTAACGGACTAGAGACTGGCGCCTGAAAATGGTCGATGGCAGATACGAAAGGATGGGAAGTATCCATGATCTGGTCTGCCGTTGTTGCTAAGTCTTCAATGGAGGTTGCCGCAGGTGAGTCACATAAAATCATCCGTACCTGATTCGGTAGACGCTAAAGGAAGAGCTCGCGGACGATTTTTGAGACTGTTGAAGATGAATTGCCTCCGAGTAGCAGGAAATATCGCAGGGTCCCAACAAGGGTCGCATCCCTTATGCGACCCTTGTTGACCACATGAACTCGCCCTGCGTTCTTCGCTGCTTTCATCTCAAAACAATCTGGAGGCCTCGTACTTCCCTACGGCACACCGACAAAGTGATCCTCGCTGTTAACAAACGGTACGATATGCTCACCTTGCTGCCGACCTTCAGGTCGACGCGCACTTCTTTGCGCTGCACCTCCCTGGCGGAGAAGTGCTGTACCACACTTTCCATCAGCCACAGCAGCAGCACCTGCTTTCCCTGCGCAAGTGTAGACGGAGTAAGCTTAGGGTAAGCGAGCTCGATCGCAGCGATAGACGCGTTCAGTGAGCGCCTCTTTATAGAGCGTACAGCAGTCAGTGGCAATACATTTTGGAATCTTGAGAATACCCTCAACATTTGCAGGCCCTTTTTTTTTTCTTCGTTAGACATTTCGAATGAAAACACTGTTCCTGAGCCTACACCCGAGTACAGTTGGTATAAGTTGGTCGGAACAAAGTATTTATGTTACAGGCCGAGTGAATCCTGCAAGCTAACTCGTTTGCCTCTCGCCATTCCCGCCACATTCTGCCGCCAGACTGGCGTTCTCGGTGCGTAAACTGTGCACAGCATGAAAGGGAGTACTTATTTTGTGTCCAAACTGCAAACGCGCAAGTCAAGGCGTTACTCCTCGCTGTCCGCTGTATAGTCTACGCGTAAAAGAAAGCCTCCTAGTAAAATGTCTTAAATTCCTTTCCTTCAGCGCAGGAGCAAGTGAAATTGCCGACATTATGCGTAATCATGACTTTAGACCGGTACAAGTGGTACCCCGTGCACGCAACTTGAATGCCCCTATAATTACTTATGGCAATAACGAGGTATTTAGACTTGCCGTTTTCGCCTCGCTGCGTTTAAGATTCTGTATTTACGTTTTTCATGTCTTGGTGGGCAATCGAAGCATTCTAACAGAAATTCAGCGAATAATCACAAGAAGTCCCTTCGCACAGTCAAATTTCGATATGGCCTCGACTGAAGCGCCTTTTTTTAAACCCGCGTCATGCACGAGCAGCGCCTCCTCATCCCCCCTCCCCTGCCTTTAAACATGAAAAAAAAAAAAAAAAAAAACACAGCCTGATTTCGCCCGCCCTACTCCCTCCGCGCGTGCAAGAAATAGTCCCCTTACAGGACAAGACGTCGCCGGCTCAAAGAGGCTGAAACATCTCAGTTCATCAACAATGCGGAAACAGCCAAAATTGCTGGCTTTGCTCACTGCACAAAGGGGTCTACAGGGATTTCCTTGACCTGCTGTCCGAGGAAGCGGTGGTGGCGCGTGTATAGAGGGGCTTTAGTTCAAAGTACCTAATGACCCCTTGTGTGTGGGTATACGCGCCGCGGCCGAGACGTACCATGAAACGATACCGCTCGAACGCGGCTGCCGCGGTGTAGCCGCCCGCAGCGACCAATAGCAGCCACGTATTAGAGTGTGCTTTATGACGAAATGAAGCGTACAGAAAAGAGCGAGGATCATGGGGCTTTTGAAACGAGAGTGTTTCAGAAAAAGGTGATTTTCCGCGCCGCTTGCGAGCTCCACAGACCGCGTACGACAGCAGAACGTGGCGGAGATGTTCGCAACATCGTATGCTAGCCGCGGACTGTGTTATTTCACCGAGCCCGAGGGGTGGTTCAGGGCCCCTTTAAGACTTCCGCCACGCTGTGATGTGCCGTGTGAGACAATGCCAATAATACGAACCTTCTCGGAGGTTACGAACAATGGCGCATAACAACGCCTCAAGCAAACACGTCTCGCTCTGTGTTCCGTGTACTATGCAGACAAACAGCAGTGGTGCACGGAAGGTAACATTTACCATCAACTCAGCACTGTCGTTTGCACTAAACACTGAAGAAATTAAATATTCGCCGTGAACATCACCGCTAATTATTGTCGATCAAAGCAAACAGCACAGAAAGCTTCATTTTCGTCAATTCCCACCGTGCGTGTGCGCATATTTTTTTCCGTTCACTTACATCACCCCTCGACGTTTACACTTTCAAAGTGTGTTCGCGTGGGTGAAATTATAATAGTATAGGAAGTTGCTATCAAACTTAGTTTTACAGGAACAGCAGAAGCGACTACAACCTTTTTTCAACTTTCAAGGCTTTTATAACAACCGCGCAAGATAGAATAGGTAAATAAATTTTAAACTTCGATTTCGTGCACCCAGTAAAGCTAGGTTGTGTCTGTTCGTTGCTGTATTTCGCTTTGCCCTGAAAAACATCCGCAAAATGATGGAAGAACAAATTTTCCCAACTGCTAATATGTTAAGAGGAAACTTTAGCTCAGGGCTGCCATCTAAATATATGGGTAAGGAGAAATCATTTTTCTCGGCCACCACGGCGCCAAAATTGATGAGGTTTGTTGCATTTAAATTAAAAAGTTACAAATACAGTGGCTTTGGCAGCAAACCTTTATTTAGGCCGTCAATATCTTAATCAAAATTGTGGAAAACCTGAACTTTTCTCAAAACGAAACCATCAAGTTAGAACTCTCCGCGATGAAAAATGATATAACAGTTATGTAAATTGCATCTAATCGTACACCTAAAGCGCACAAACTGATTTATTACACATGGCTCTCAAGTTTACCACTAATATGTGAGTAGGACTTTTGCAAAACGTGTCTAAACAATGTAACAAATTCACGTAAGATATAAATTAATAGATCTAATTAGTCTGCTTTGCTTTGATGATCAGCGCTTGCTGGTGTTGAGGGATGTAGAAGCAGGGAAAAAGAAGTGTTGGGGCGGCGTTTTGGACTGAAGACTCTTCCCTATTGCTTTTTCGCAAAATAAAAATGTTTATCCTCTCTCCTGCTCAGCACACTCGAAGGCACTCTCACCTCCTAGCCGGGAGCGCGACCGAGATCCGTCAGAAACTCGATCACGTGGCTACTGCGATTGCTCGGAGAGCAGTCAGCACGTTCGGCTGGGGCAGGCTCTCTGGTTCCAATGCTTGCAACCTCGCGACGGCTCTGTATCCCGGCAAACAGAGTTCGAGCGCGGTGGGAACCACGCAGTCTAATGTACCGTTACCGCTTTTTCGTAACTTTTGTAAATTGCGATCGCAATAAACCTGTGAGACCCTAAATCAAAATTATGATTTCTGAAGTCGGTAAAATTCGGTCATTCTATGAATGCAGCTCTCTGTCTCTCAAGTGCAACACATTTCATTCAAATCGATAGAGCGGTTTTCTAATTAGAGCACTCGTTTTCACATGTTTCCGTAAAAAAAATTTAGTTGGACTCATGAGGCCTCCAGGAAATTGCGTTAGCGTTGCCCTTGATAAAGCACCTTAGAAGCGAGCAACCCCCGTGCTAATTGTTAGCACAGATGTATCGCCGCCTGTCACGCGGGAGACCGGGGTTCGATTCCCCGACGGGGGGAGAACTCTTTAAACGAATTTATAACAATAAAACGCTTTTTTTTAAGGTGCGAATATTTACTGCACGCGCATACATGCGTACAGCGCAAACAGGCGAGTGAGAAACGGGACCGGACGGTCTCGTTCCTCTCTCTACTCACGCTATGGCACGTACTTGAACTGTCGCCATCTACAACTAGCCCAAAGGAAAGTGTCAACTGAGATTACTTACGGACGCCAGCGCAATCCTGGAGGTCATTCTAGGCTGCAGCCGCTCTTTGATGAAGCTTCTGTGTAGGCGCGTAGCGTCGACGCCACCTACGGGGCTGCCATCCTCCTCGTTGGCATGGGTTATTGCCACGCGAGTCGCAAACAATGCTGTAGACGATGGAGTCCCCTGTCTCCTCACCACAGTGTAGCACATGCCGCAGCGCACTCTTCCGTTTTCCCTGTCGATGTCGCCTTCTCGAACGTTTTTGTCATGCACAAGCAGGTGCGCCGCAGACGTGAACAGCTCGTCTGGTTTCGGTGAGAGAACATCGGGCAGGTCATCGCTGCTTGTAGTTTCATGCTTTTGACAAAACCATCCGCCCATTGCCTCTTTCCAATCGTCAGATAGCAGTGGCAGGACTCTGCGAAATTTTACTCCTCCGCCGAAAGTTCTTGTAGTGCATTCCACGCACTGGAAGCAGTAGACGGTTACAGCGACAACTGCAGGTTCCACGAAGGACTCCATCTTTTGCTCAGAGTCCGAGCCAGCCGACTTGTGGAAACGTACGTTGAACGTCAGTTCTCGGCACGGCATCGGTTGGACGAATTCTCACCGGTCTCTGAGTAGCCTTGTTTCTTGGGGGATCGTCATGGTATCGACTTCGAACACAATGTTAGCGGGGAAACTGTCTGGACGCAGTCGCCACCATCCTCTTTTGCACTCACGACGATTTTAATTCTTGAAGACTTACATTCACTGGCGACATGGCCACCTGCGAGGTCCCACAGGAGCGCCTGAACCTTGCACAGTTTAAGTAAGGGTCGCAATTCAACCGAACAATCATTCTGACCGGGCGATTAGAACGTAATGCACGCGCTAACGCCATTCCACGTGCGCGTGCGGTTCGCGCAACCACCTTTTGCCACCCGCGCTTTTTGGCGTCTCCGGCGCATTTGTGCGACGTAAGCGACATCTACGCGCCTCAAAGTGAAGCCCATCAGGCGCGAGTTTCAATTGCTTCAATCGCTAAATGCAGCGCTTGCACATCACACTACGCGAAGTTGACCCCTACACGAACGGCCTTTCGGATTCAACAGGTATTTCTGTACGCGCACTTTTTTTGTGTGTACATTAAGACCAAAAATTGACAAACATTATATACAATACGGTCAATTAAGTGTACAGCAGGGAAAAAAAAGGAGACAATCAGTAATGTCACCAAGAAACCGACTTTGGGTAAAAATCAGAACAAACTGCAAGAACATTATTTTGGCAAACAATCTTTTAAAAAATATTAAAAAAAACATGTTGGCGCATAATTTTGTGGAGAATTTTGGCAATGGTAATGCGATTAGCAACATATTTTTTATGGGTGTCTAATTGCATGGTGATATGTGTTATACGTTATGATCATTATTAGGAAAAGTGGCACAAACTAGCCCTAGAGGGCATCATAGTACACTCTAGTGTAGGGTGCCTCGATGCCAGCGCCGCCATTCAGGGTGGAGACAACCCCGCTGGCGCCGCCATATTGAATCACACGAGCTCAGACTCAGCTACGCTTGCGTTCATAAATAGTGTTACTGGCGGCGCACTTCCAAGTGCTTTGCCTTGATGAGGATTTTTTTATCGGTATCGCATCTGCACATCTTTATAACCAATAGCCGTTAACTCGTCGAAGGTTAAAGACGTAAATGTATGGCGCCGGGAACCTGCCCCAAGTTGCCTAATTCAATCACATTTAATATGCCGTTTGTATGTTTGAAATACCACTATTTTGCGCTTCGATGCTTGGTATATAAGGTTTGCGAACCCCTGTGTGTGGAAGTTTTTCTTTTTCGCTGTTGCATTTTGGTTTACACGTTACGCCTCCTTTACCGTAGCCAGCCACTCGAGCACGGCGGTTAGTTTCCCTTGCGTTGCCCGTGCTCTTCGCGTTCGTTGCAATTATTTGACGATATCTACGCGCAATTTTGCTTTTTTTTTGCCCACAAAACTGTGTGCTGACAGGATTAAGCTGGTGTAAAAATAACTGCGATGTGAAAATAAGGTTTAGTTAGTGCTGTAGAGAAAAATGTAACGTAACTTGTTTGTGTCAATCTTGCGTAGTACACACAAGAAACCAAACGATGAACAAAATACATTTACTTAGTAATGTCTAGTACAGTCAATCATGAAAGAGATATGTACATGAAAAATTATCAGTACTGTGTGGCGCCTGAAGGTTATGTTGAAAGACGAGATAAAAAAAAATTCGCAAGGTAGGCTCGACACACACAATTCGGGATAGGGAGAGTTTTTAAAAAATTTATTCATTACTTGGGGGGAGGGGGGGGATCAAGTGAGTACATCAACCTTATTACACACAATATAAATCGAAAACAAGAATACAAACCAGAACACGCAACCGCGGGTAATATTAATCAAGATATCCAGCCAGAATACATCAGCTACCATCGAATACGTCGCATCAGCAAAACACATCGATGGCGAGTACAGAACATTTTATAAATAACCACTAGAACACTGATAACTACATTTAAAAAATAAACAACGCTGCATACATATCGCGTACAAAAACCGTAAATGAAACTAAGACAGTCAAATACAGATTAGCAATGTTTTTCACTTCGAAAATATAGTCCATGATGATGTAGGGCTGTTGACTTTAACAGACGGCGCCCATCCTGTCAATTCCCCTCGTACAGGTCCTCTTCAAAGTGTTTCAAAGTACAAGTAAAACAACAAAAGTGATTATTGATATGAAAAGTTGCCTTGTAGATACAGAGAACCCATTACAGTGCTTAAAAATAAATTTTCGCAGAAGTAATGCTGTATTACCTTGCTTCACACCTTTCGAAGAAATGCACAGGCTACAACAGACACCACGCCAGAAAGCGCCGAAACATTTTGGTCCCAGGATGCCCCTTAACTCTACTACACCTGGGCATACCGTGCACAGGTATTTAAAGACAGTCACAGTACCCACTACGATCGGGAATGAGCACGAATGACCATCGGCTTATGAGCACCACGCTACAAATATATTCGTCTAAAAATTTAAATCAGCTATATAACGTAACAACCTGAGATCCGCAAGCTATCTGCTGAGAAATCAGAGAAAATCACAATGCTTCGCTTGCCACGTACACAACAGCCGCTCTCCCCAGAAGAAGCACTGCGTTCTTTAGTCCCAAATAACCAGTAGCGATAAAAGAAACTGAGGAAGAAAAGAAACAAGAGGCACACGATGTGTGCTTCCCGTGAAAAAGTAAAATAGGTGGTTTACATGATGATTTGGAGCTAATGTAAGACTATTTAGCGGCGAAGCATTTTCGTCAGTCCTTAAAATAAGGGTACTACTCGCATAGACTGCGCCGATCAAAACGGCAAAAGCCTATGCGACGCGCGCTCGCAAACCATAGGCTACTCAGACAGCATCGGTGCAGTGCTTAGTTCGTGAGCGAACGTAGGTACGTGAGCGAGGATCAGAGAATACTTTCTTATTTAAATGAAAAACACGGTGCGATAGTCTAAACTTTCTTGACACTTACCTCGCAAATGTAGGAGCTATCCGTTGCCTTCCAGTGATGCCGCTTTACTTGGGCTTCCCATCTCTTCCTTCGCTCTGGGTCCCGGGGGAAGCGTAAACAACGAAGCCCTTTACGCGTCGATCCGGTGCACTTGGGAGCACAACAGCCCGTCATGTCGACTCGATGCACTTGACAAACTTGTCATTCATGCGGCTGAACACTATCCAGCAAGTAGAAGCGTCAGCGAAGCATCCGCGCGCTCTGTGTCTCGAACTAAGCACCGGCACCAAGCAATCGCAACCGCTCGCTGTGATTCAAGATGGCATCGCAGCGAGAAAGCAGCGGCGCGGGGTCGGTCAAAGGATGGCACCACCCTGAACGGCGGCGCTGGCATCGAGGCACCCTACTCTAGTGCAAGCATATATCCAGTGACCTAAGTTGCGTCAAAGAGTATACCCGTAACCAGGGGCAGGGTTAGGGGGTCCTGACACCCCCCGACATTATCGCCGCGGCTGAGCGCAATTTACATATATATCATTCTATTATATACTCATGTCACTATAAACACGCATTATATGTTTATATCATATGTCAGCGATGTGCTTGATTACTTAATTCACACGCGAAAATGGGAATCCTACAAAATTGCCGCCGTTGTTCCCGCAAAACCCCATCTCGAAAATAATTACTGGATGTTATTCTAGGTACATAGTTGGCGAGAAAGAAAATGGTTAGATCCGAAAAGTGCGCGAGGTATTCTAGGAATGCGCTAATGGCATTGATTATAACAACCATCTGGAAGCAGTAGAGGGTTCCGGCGACAAGTGCAGGCTCCGTCAAGGGCTCCACAGAGGCCCGCACGTCTCAGCCGCTTTCTGTTTAGAGTTACTGTGTAACACTCCCTTTGCTAGCATATACAGTACCTATATTTCTGTTTAGCATTGCGAGCTGTCTAGGGTACCATGTTTCCGCTAAAGATCCTTCTTCTCCAACTTCTTCTTCTTATTATTATTATTATTACTACTACTACTAATATTATTATTATGATTATTATTATTACAATTATCATTATTACTATTCTTAATTGCCGCAGTCGGCGGCAATTCTTTGCCACAGCCTGACGCTTGTCTCTGCACGCAGAGGAATGCGGTCGAGGAGCATGGGTCCTCCAGCCCGGCACGCGTTCAGCGATCATCTGTCAGCGTTCAAGAGCGATAAGCGCAGGACTTCCACACGGTGGTATCAAGCCTGCACAAGTAAGACCACCTGCCCATCGACTAGCCAGGTCACCAGAGGACTGCCGTTCGTCTCAGCATTGCCTTTAAAAGCCCGGACTGATCCCTAACCTTCTGCAGTCGGCGGCAATTCTTTGCCACAGCCTATTGCTTGTCTCTGCCCAGGTGAGCTAAGGCTCTCAATGGCACTTTTTGCTTTCTACGTGCCGCCGACTGCCATATATATATATATATATATATATATATATATATAGGGTTTTGCATTTTGTGTATTAGGTTCGTGTATGTTCTTCTTGCTGCGCAATGCCATCGTTGTCCTGTGCAGATTGCTCTGATCATATTCCTGATGACGGCCGTGTCATGTGTTGCAAAGAATGTAAAAAAAAAAACATTTTATTTGGGCTCATCCTGCTCTGGAGTTTCGGAATCAACGTTTATCTCGATGGGTGCCACTAAACGTGACTTATGGAAGTGTCGGCATTGTCGACAAGAAAAAAACCGGCCCGCGGCTCCAGACGCATCTGCTACAGATGAACTTGAAGCTCTGCAAAACCAGACAGGAGCTATTAATAAAACACTGGACAGTCTTTCTTCCCTTAGACGATCTAATTTCTGTGCTGCCGCTTCCCGTCAAAATCGATCAACTTTTGGGATTTACGCAAACTGTCGACAAGCGAGACTGTCTTCCGTGTGCGAGATACAGAATAGGTGACCCGTAAACCGATAACCGATATCGTCAGTAACGGCGCAACTAGCGTAATTGGAAAATGAAGTGCTGAAAATGTTTGAAAACTGCGCGCTGTCAACGGCATTTCTTGGTCGAAACTCGAGCTTCATTTGAAGTGTTACGTAGTTAGAAGTTTTCGCTTTTTTGTCAGCAAGATGGAGAAATTGCCGCATAGCCGACATATTACGGCTGCGCATTACCTCTATCTTTGTTCAATGAACTAACGTACAGGCCATGCGCTAGTTGGTTACGAGTATTAAGTATGTATCTCGCTGTGTCACGTTTAAATTTGCGCCGTAAAACGATGTTTCATAATACCTCTACATGTGCATGCGAGTACTGAAATAGTTATTGTTTCTTGAGTCAATGTTAGAGAAAGAAATATCTTGGGGAATCATTCCGTGTCGGCCCTTACACAGCTCATCGCCGTCTGGTAAGTGGCAGTGTACGTTCATTTTCTTTTTGTTCACAAATGGTTCAGTTTTGGAAGTGGCAGCCATGCCTCTGATGCTTGGGCACAGCTGACTCAGCCAGGCAGTAGTTACATGAGTTTGCCTTTAACGCTTGAATTTGAGCAGCCAACGGCTGAAACATGGTTTTGCTAGGCGCCTGCAACCGGGTAATCCTCGAGTGTGACAAAGCAGGACTGCAAGCCCATCAATAGGCTTCAACGACGAAGCGGTGGCGGCGGCTGCGCTTCGTTGAACCGGAAACAGCGAGCAGACGGCGCATCCCAGAATCCCTCGCTCTTTTACGGGTCACCTATTCTATTACATTCGTGTCATCTAAATATCACGAATTTCTCGTTAGAATAGAAGCAAGTGAAAACGACATCAAACAAGCCAACTCGGAGGTTTCTTCTCTCACGCTCGTCTGCTTTCCCGCCGTAGGCCGTAGGTCGTCGGATACGCGCTGGGAGCCCGCGGCACGCCTCAGGGTGCGGTGCTATCCCCACTACTCTTCAACATCGCCATGAGAGACCTATCGGTCCGACTAAACCGAATCGGGGGCGTCAATCTCAATCATGCTCTCTACGCGGACGACATCACCATCTGGTGCGGGGGCGGGTCGGACGCAGCGGTGGAGCAGGCTCTGCAAGAGGCCCTGGACGTCACGGAAAAATTCCTCGAGGGGACGGGACTGGTCCTCTCGCCGACCAAGTCGGAGCTCTTGCTGTACCGGCCCGGCAGAAAGGGCCGCAAGTTCGACATGCCGCTGGATCAAGTACCGATCGATCTCAGAACGAAGACGGGTCAGCGCATCCCGAGGGTTGATTATCTCAGGGTGCTCGGACTGGTCATCAACGCAAAGGGCAGCAACATGCAAACAATCGCGCGCCTGAGGGCGAAGACGGAAAACATGCTCAGACTCGTCTCACGAGTGACGAGCCGGAGGGGTGGCATCAGCGAAGCCAACCTCCTAAGGATCTACCACGCCTTCCTCATGAGCCATATCAACTACGTGGCTTCCGCACTAAACTGGTCGCGGTCTGAGGAAAACAAGATTGACGCACTCATCAGGAAGAGCATTAAACGAGTGCTCGGTATCCCTGTGACGACCAGCACGGATAAGTTGATGCAGCTCGGGGTCCACAACACCCTGAGCGAAATCGTAGAAGCACAGAAAACGGCACAGATCGTTCGCCTGTCTGCCAGCAAGTCCGGCCGCCGAATACTCGAGATGGCGGGCCTCACCGCCAAGGCCGCGGAGTCGTGCGCCGTCCCCCTCCAACAGGAAGAAAGGGACGCCTTTAGAGTCTCCACATTCCCGAGGAACGTTCACCCACAACACAACGAGGCCAGGCGCGCAGCCAGGGCCCGAGCACTCATCAAGACTGCCCTGCAGAACCCAGAGCTCGCGTCCTTTGTCGACGCGGCGCAGTATCCCAGATCAAACTCGTACGCGGCCACGGTGGTTGACCCCCAGGGCAAACTCCTGAACGCAGCGTCCATCCAACACTCGACGGCGTCCGTCGCAGAGCAAGTCGCAGTGGCGCTGGCTCTGTGCGATCCCGGGCGCACCCAGATCTTCACAGACTCCAGGTCGGCGGCGATGGCCTTTCTCGCCGGCTCGGTCTCGGCCGAGGCTGCGGCGGTGCTTAGGACCCGCAAGCCAGGCACGGTCCGTCACGTCATCACTTGGTTCCCGGCTCACATGGGCCGGAACGTCTCTCCCGGCTCGATCAACCCCAATGAGCTGGCCCACGACCAGGCGCGAGGTCTCGTCAACCGCGCCGGTCTGAGGGGCCCGGCTTCGCAGGGGATCGACCGGACCACGGACCCGCTGCTTACTTTTCACGACATCACGGCTCACTACCAGCTGGGACGCAGGCAGTTCCCGGCTCCTCACCCGAAGCTCGGCAGACCCCAGGCCTCGGTGTTGAGAATGCTGCAGACGGGCTCATTTCCGTCTCGATCTAGGCTGAGCCACTACGCTCCGGGTGTGGATCCCCGCTGCCCCGACTGCGGCGAGGAAAGGTCCACCTTTAATCACATGCTGTGGCAATGTTCAGCATTGCACCACTCGCCTTTTAACAGGCAAGAAGACTGGGAAGAAGCCGTCAAGAGCGACGACCTTTCAATCCAGCTTCGGGCTGTCCAAAGGGCCTGCGAAAGGGCTGAAGATCACGGTCTTCCGCCCCCGGTGCAGGTGCGGCCCGCGACTACGACATAGTCCCTTAGGACAAAATAAAGTTTCTTGTCTGTCTGTCTGTCTGTCTCTCACGCTCAACGTGCAGGAGCAGGAAACCTAGATCCAAGCTTTGAAGGCTTAAATGAACAAACAAGAGCAGTACAGTCGCCGTCCCAACATAGAAATTCACGGCCTTCCTGCTACATGTGATGAGAACTTGCGCGCCTTTGCGGCAAATCTTGCCACAAAATTGAGCATCAAAGACTTCGACAGCTCAGACATTCTTGCCATCCATCGATTGCCGAGCAAAAGAGACAAAATTACACTCATTCTGGTTATGTTTGCCTCTGTATCCGTGGAGGAAACTTGGATGGCTTGTCGTCATGAACTGAAGAACTTATACAAATCAGATAAAGATCCCCGGCTTTCTTTCAATGATAACCTAACAGCAGCAAACAGGGAACTGTTTTGGTTTGCCAGGAAGAAGGGAAAGGAAAATAATTATAAATATGTCTGGACCAAGGACGGACACGTGTTTGCAAAGAAGG
This sequence comes from Dermacentor silvarum, assembly GCF_013339745.2. Lineage (NCBI taxonomy): Eukaryota > Metazoa > Arthropoda > Arachnida > Ixodida > Ixodidae > Dermacentor > Dermacentor silvarum. The sequence goes on along the minus strand of NC_051164.1, from coordinate 17,213,648 downwards.
AGGAAGGTGCGTCTTTGATCCGTGTGAACCATGTGAATGATATTGTGTGCTTGAGCTAACCGTTCACAGCGCCGCCATCATTCAGGTCCGAGATCATTTTTAAAGGCTACCTCATGGCCCAGTGCGGAAGCTTGGTTGAGTTTCAAACATTTGATCGCCATTTTTCCCTTTCCATCGGCAGTTACCATAGTTCATGTTAATATCCGCAGTTTACGAAAGCATTGGGACACGTTTTGCTCCTACGTTGACAGCGTTTTACACAAAGTTGACGTATTTATTCTTATCGCAATAAATATATGCTCAGCTGAGACTGACTTGTTCACTCCTCCGGGATTCGTTTCTTTTTGGTTCACTCAATATGCTCAAACTGCTATTTTTGTACAAGATATTTGGAGCGTGGAGAAGATAGCGACTAACTTTTCTAGCACGGAATCTTTGGGACTGCAGATTTCAAACCAGCATAGCCATATTTCACTCTTGGCAATATATCTGTACTCTATAGGCCTCCTTCAAGTAACCTGACCTCGTTTCTTAATGAACTGGATGCTCAATTACAGAGGACGACGTTAGATCCTAACATATGTTTAGTAGGTGATTTTAATATACATATACTTAATCCCACAGTACCCTCGGCACGTGATTATTTGGATATCAATGCAAAATATGGCCTTGAAAGTAGTATTGACATTTCAACTAGGGAAGACTTACGTCTTTATAATTTAGTAAAATCTTGCATTGATCACTTCAACATCCGTACGGACGTTGCTTCAGTTCACGGTGCAGCGTTACAGCAAAAGGTCGGTGACCATTACTTTATAGCTTCTCAGTTGCGCTTTCCTTCTCGGTCATCGTCCCGTTCTAGACCGAACACTTGCCATTCTGTTATTGATAGTGCTATTTTTGATAAACAGGTCGCCTTGTTCGGCTGGTCAGGTCTGCTTGAAACTACCGATAGATCTAAACTATACACGCAATTTTCGCGTTCGATGGACATTATCTACAAATCTAGTGAAAGGAAAGTTTGCGTTCGACAACACCGCTCGAATCAGCCCTGGATGAACGGTGCAATATTATCCGCTATCAAAGAAAGAGACCTAGTATGGCAACGCTGCAGACATACACCCAGTGACAGCGTTCTACCTTCAAAGTTCAAAACTTCTAGAAATAAGTAAACGCCCTCATGCGTGGGGCCAAACGTTCGCACAACCGGAACCGCTTTTATCAAGCTTGTAATAATGCTAAAAAAACATGTTCTCTGATAAGAGAATTGAGGTGTTTATCCTCAAATCCGGCTAATGATATTCGGAACAATTTTGATTCAGATTTACCAACAGTCGTTAACAACTTTAATCAATTTTTGCCTCAGTTTTCTGCAGTGTCTAAGCAATTGTGTCAAACCACTTCTTCGGTAATAGAGTCCGCTTTCGTTCCCACTATCACGGAAGAAGAGCTTTACTCTTTACTAGGCAGCTTCGGTCGGCATCAATCACCTGGAATTTATGAAATTCGCATCTTTGCACTTTTCAGGAACCTTGGTGTTCTGAAGCATGTCCTGTTAGAAATCCTAAACGGGATAATTACAAGCGGAAGCATTCCTACGCTGTTAAAAACAGCCTTAGTTCGACCACTTCTCAAAGGTGGTGATGCTAAATGTGTGCAGAATTATCGCCCCATTTCCATCTTGCCTAAGTTTAGCAAAAGTTCTAGAAAAACATATATTCTTAGTAATTAACAGTTTTATTTGCAAATCAGGAAGGTTTTCTGAATGCAAATACGGTTTTATTGAAACAAGGGGCACCCAGGCTTTATTAGAAGAATAGGGTGACCCTTTATTTTCTTCACTTGAAAGAAATCTTGTATCTTCTGCACCTTTTTTTTTTAGATGTCGCAAAAGCGTTTGACACAGTGTCCCATGATATATTGTTAGATAAACTCTACAATTTAGGTTTTCGTGGTGCTTTTTTTCGTTAGTATCACAATTTCCTTACAGGTCGTTCGCAGCTTGTTTCCATTTCACACATTTACAGCTTCCGCGTTTTTCTGAGGGCCGGTGTGCCACAAAGTTGCATATTTTCTTCGTTATTTTTTAATGTGCACTTTAAAGGGCCCCTAAACCACTCAGAGGTCGAAATTTAGTTGTGGTGTTGCCGTTGTGAACGAGTCTACAACGAACACGTAGCCGCGAGAATTTTTTGAAAAGGTGCTTTAATAGCGGAGTTACACGCGTTTGTGTGCTCCTCCAAGTGTCACGCCTGCTAGCGTACCTGCTATATATATATATATATATATATATATATATATATATATATATACTTCTGGAAAGATATAAAAGTTATCATGCCCACCGTTGGAGTGAAGGCGCCGTTCTTTCCTGCGCCCAGCCCGGCTGCGCTCGGCATACGGCAAAGACATAATACGACAAACACTGCGGTAGCACTTAACTTTCTTGGCGAGTGTTCCCGTTTGTGTGATGTCGTCATTCACTGTATTTTCACATTACCTTCCTGTCTCCTCCTTAACCTTCAGCAATGCAGACACTTCACCAATACGGACACTTTGTAAGAACCTGTTGACATTGTTTATTACACGGGTGTTCTCACCCCTTCACGAAACGTTCCAAGGCGACGGCGATGAACTTCACGGCAGTAAGGCAGTCTTCAGAGTTACATAGCTTGTCCATTTCCAGAACAGAATGAGAGAAAGTGTCGTTTATCTAATTGGGTTCTCAATGATACGAATGCAAGTAAACAAAACCGATATCAGTGATAAATTAAATATCGACATGACCCAGGTATATCCTGGCTCATGTCACTTCTTGAGCCAGGTAGACCTGTGCATCGCGACCAGACGCGCAAGGAGCTTCATGCTGACCACGAACGCTGCGCACAGGATGGCCACGAGGTCGGCCCTGTTCGTGTCCGAACGGATAAGGCCCGTGGTTTCCGTCGAGTGACCGCTCTTGCGAGCACCACCAGTCGATATGCTGGATCGGCCAACGTCCGACATCACCTCGGCCGCACTCCCAGGACCCTTGGTAGCGGCTGGACTGGCCACCTCCATGACAGCCTTGTGTGGTACGACCTGAGTTCACCAATGCCGTTACACTACCTTGAAATGGGATAACCCGAGAATATTTAGGTAAAATGGACCGTTTGAATAATTGGTCCCGGATAACTTAAATAAGAAAAGCGACACGAAAATTTGTATAAGTGTTTTTTTTTTCGAAAATATAATTTTTTTATTCACATGAGGAACACAGAGAAATGCCGGCTTTGAGGTGGATTGCATGAAGGTGCACGCATTACGCGCACAAGTCACAATATCCAGGTAGCTAATTAATAAGATTCACCAATTATGTTATTGTTATTCACCAATAGCCTAACTGAACCCGAGCAATGGTGAAGTCATGTTCGCTTAGAAAAAATGCACCGCATCTAATGTAGCCACTCCCACGATCTGCCTAAGAATGCATGCATATAAACGGAATGCAGATTGGCGTTCGACTGAAAATTGTCGCAATCTGCTAGGCTCGCCAACATCTATAAATTAGTGGTTGTCTTAGAATTTCTGCTAAAATCAAACATGACTCGTACTATACGGCTTAGATTTCGCGACTACAACATGAGCCCCAAATTATATTATTTGAAAAGAGAATTATAGTCAGTATAGTTTCTCTCGAGCAAGAGCAGCTGGACATAATGGCACATAGTACAATAATATATATATATATATATATATATATATATATAGGTGTGTGTGTGTGTGTGTTTGTGTGTGTGTGTTGACGCATTTTCCACAAATTCAATTGAAAAGGCGGAACACTATCTGTCACGGATAATATTTTAAAAAAGTGGTCGAATAGAAGATACAGGTTGTGTACATATTACAATAAGGCTTTTCTTTATTATTGCGATAGCAATTATATGGACACTTCAACCAGATTACTGCCGTCGCTGTCGCCGTGAGGTTCCGTATAAAGTCCAAGGGCGATAAAATCGTCGCCCCACGCCGTATGCATGAGTGAAAGCGCGCGAGGGACGCGCGCTATCACGGAGAGCGAACACACGGCGGAAAGCAAACGCGACCGTCGCGCGAAAGGCCGTGGGGGTATGGGAGGGAGGGAGGCGAGGCGACGCTGCGCTGCGGCACCAAATGCTTATCTTGCAACAGGCCGCAAGGGGAACTGGCAACGCAATCTCCCACGCGAAAGCAAGAAAGCGGGAAGGCAGCGCGGGAAGGAGGGGGGGCAGCTTCTACTCTGCCAACAACTGCGTTTGTACTTTGCCCCGCTGTGGCGGTCACCCGCACCGTCTCTTAAAAGCGATCTCCACACGGCTCTGACCTTTGTATCCGCCGTGCATTTGCCGCTCAGCTTCCGTTGAAGCGATAGACCGCACGAACCTTCGCCCGCTGCGGCGGCTGCGCTTGCTGCCAGCGTTTTGACAGTCGTTGTCTGCGGTCATTCATTGTGGTCTATTCATGTTTGCTTGTGCGTGCTGACACCACGCGTGTTAATTCAGTTAGTAAGCGAATGTGTCCAAGTTTATGTAGCCGATAAAACTACTATCCCTACTCCGAATAGCTCTCGACTAATTTGCTATCGCAATTGATGCTTCGCTTTTTGGGCGAAGCTGCGACATTTTTCTCTACCTACACAGTAAAAACAGCTGCACCCTTCAGGGAGTATTTTTGCCACAGAACAATAATCATCGTCCGACTTGCGCGGCTTTCCTCTCTTCAACGTTGTGCGCGAGGTACTTCCAGGCGACGAACGGCAAGGGCGTTATCAGCGTGACCCAGCGTTATTGACAGGAAAGTAGCAAGTGCAAAATTTTCAAGAAAGGAAACGCAAGCAAGACTTATGACAAGAATCGTTGTCTGGCAAAAATACAACCTAAAGGGTGGAACTGTTTTTAGCGTGAAGGTCCCCGGTTTTTCTTTTTTTCCTTATCTTGAAAATAAATTTAATTTGTTCAGGCCTTCTTAAACAACGCTGCTTAGGAGGTATGTTAAATTAAAATCTAAGAAAGTAACGCGAAATGAACACGTTTTATAAACAAACCAGACGTCGTCGTTTGTACGCTGGTGTATAATTGCACCAACTGTTATTGTCACGTTGTAGTGACGGTGAAGAAGCAGACAGCAGCAGCATAAACTGTGAATCGCGAAACTTTTTAATGGCCGAACCTCTGCCGGAAAGCAGGTTACGCTAAAAGCACAACGATAGCGAAGAGGACAGTCGGTGATCGTCTAAAATCTGATCAGCGGGTCAAGCGCGTCGACTTTTAAACATGCCTTGTCGAAGGTTACACGTCATCACTGGTGCCCGCGTGTCTTCTAGAAATACTAGATAATTCGCGTCGCACATACAGTCGGATTACGCAAGGTTCGGCAACTACGAACAACCGATAGAACCATCGATAACATTCGAGAAACTTCCGATACATGCTGGCGCGTCCTGCGCCGACCGATAGTGTTTAACATTTGTTAGACGGTCAAACGTGGTCATTCGAGAAAGTTAAGCAATTACACGTGTCATAAGGTCAGCTAATTCAACAAGAGCACATGCCGAGTTCGAATGCGTGATCACCTTTCTTCTTCATACTAATCTGCAGAGTCCCTTCTTAACACATTGTCGATGTAAATCTTGTGAAAATTACCTAGTGTGCAAGAGTTTCGCTAAAGCGAGAATAATGTGATTTTTTGAGGGGGCTATGATTCATATCATCATCATCACCACCATCATCATTAGCCTATATTTATGTCAACTGCACGACGAAGGCCTCTCCCTGCGATCTCCAATTACCCCTGTCTTTCGATAGCTGATTCCAACTTGCGCCTCATAGTCATAGAGGAATATTCATAGTCATAGAGGCATTGCGTAATCAAAAAGTACAGAAGGCATACGGGAATATCTTGGCAATTATTTACAAGGATTCGACAGCTACCTTGGTTCTCCACAGGAAAAGTAGAAAGTTACCTATTAATAAAGGGGTCAGACAAGGAGACACAATCTCTCCAATTCTATTCACTGCATGCTTAGAAGTATTCACGCTCTTAGACTGGGAAGGCTTAGGAGTAAGGATCAGCGGCGAATATCTCAGCAACCTTTGGTTTGCAGATGACATTGTCCTATTTAGCAACAATGGGGACGAATTACAGCAAATTATTGCGGACCTTAACCGAGAAAGTGTAATAATATGCAGAAGACAATGGTAATGTTCAAAAGCCTGACAAGGGAACAAGAATTCAGGATCCCCAGTCAGCCTCTAGAGTCTGTAAAGGAGTACGTTTATCTAGGTCAATTACTGACAGTGAACCTTGATCAGGAGAAGGATATTTAGAGAAGAATAAAATTGGGGGTTGGAGTGCATACGGCAGGTATTACCAAATCCTGACTGGGAGCTTACCACTGTTGTTTAAAAGAAAAGTGTACAATCATTGCATTATTCATATACATACTGTCATATTCCCATTTAAAGTATGCAATTTTTTAGTCAATGAATCAACATATTGTCAAGCATATATAGTTTTGCTTTCTGACGGCTACCATTCTCGCTCGGCGAAAGACGCACCAACTGCACCGAAATGTTTTGACCGCTGTCACCGATTTTATACTGAACAAATCTGCTCTAATCGCATAAGCACACGCGACGCGAATGTCTCGAAACTACGCAGGCACCAATGATTATTCTGGAATGTATACACGGTGACTAGCATGTATAAAAACCAGATGTATTTAATCCTCAAGTAATATTTTATGACCGACGAATGTGGTCGGCGCTATTGTTATGATGACGGCGTTGTTTGTCTTTGTGGGCACAAGTATGCCCAATGAAGAGGTGATTCTTAACTTAATCCACGCAAACAATGGATCTGTTACTCGAATGAAATACGGCCGTTTAATCACCTTGAACGTCATTTTTTTTGTTCTCAGCCGCAGTCGCGCGAGGAACACTTACCTGCTGAGAATGTTTCTCTTTTTCAGCCGCTGAGCTCAGGAGCTCCGTTTCGGTAGCTTGTCCCTCTTGATCCTGCAGCTGATGGGCGAGCCGTCGTTTGTACGTCAGTGGCGTTGGGACTTCGTCGGGCTCCTCGAGGAGTGCCTCTCTCTCAGAAGGGTGCGAGCCGGGCACGTCTCGTTTACCGGGGGACTTGTTTCCACTGGACTTCTCGCGGTGGCTCCTGCTTCTATCTTCGGACCGCCGCTCGCAGTTATCCGAAGTTTGTTTCTCAGGCGCCATTGAACCTGGTTGCGCCGCGGGATGCTTGATTACAGACCCGAGTTGCACATCGTCCGCTGAAGATGCTTTGCCACCGGTAGTGAGGTGGGCGTGGCCGGCATGCCTCTTCAGTCGCCCGCGGGGCGCTTCTGGTTTCCCCGATGGCACGGGCCGCTGTGCGGAGGGCGTGGTCTTCCGACCAGGTTCCTGCTCTGCATCTGGCTCGGGTCCAATACCGCGTCTCTTGCTGTTTTCGGGTGGGCCGCCGTGGTCGGAGCTTTCACCCTTATGGTATGGTATGGTATGCCTTATCTGATGGCGTTCACCTTATTTCACCCTTATCATCCGACACATTCGACGTCTTCGCAGGGACGGCAGTTTGCATTTGGGATCGCATCGTTCACTTCGTTTCTGTCTTCCACAGACTCTTCTTCGGGCGATGGTGTTAGAATAATCGCGCACGGCGAACCCAGCTTGGTTTGGTGACTATAGAAATAGCACAACCCACTACGGGGGATTGGCGAAGAATCGGGCGGCAGTTGGAAGAAAAATGATGGATACTTAAATGGGATTTTCTTACTTAAGAATGCGATAATAAATGAATTCTAATCGTTAATATTAATTTTCATGCTATAGCATCTTAAAATTTGAAGCAAATATTTTTGTCAGATCTACTTTTTCTTCCACTTAGGACACGTACCGACGAGGAGGAGATTGGCTATGGTTCGCAATGGAAACATAATATGAAGTTCTTGCTTCCTGTTAACTTATTGATAAGAATTACGCAGATCATAACATCTAGATTCTGTAATGATATTTATGATTGTTATGATTGTTATGTGCCATATATATAGACATAGCCCGCTCTTATAATGTGTGATGATCCAAGATAGGGGTGGTTCTAGGAAACGCAATTCGTATTAATAATCATAATAATTGTAGACATGAAACAAGGAGGCAGGCAAACGTAAAGGTAGTAACAAGAGGATACAAAGATTTTGAATAATCAGTATAAATGAATGGCTATTACATTTAAAAGATAAACATGGAGTAGGTTCACTCAAGCGGTCAGACAGAAAGGAATTCGGAAGATAATAGCAACAGCACAGAAAAAAGCCGCCGTTTCGCCCGAAAGGTGAAGCATAGATTGGGATAGAAAATTAGTAGGCAGCTATACGAAGTAAGGATAGTAATTTGATCGGCCATATAAACTTGGAACTATTCGCCTACTAACTAAATTAACAAGCATGGTGGCAGCGCGCACAGGCAAACATGAACACATCACACTCGCTGACAACCCGCAGGGGCGTCTGCGTCAGCAGGCGTTTGGTGAGTTGCGCCACCACGTACCCGAGCACACGAGGGTTGGACCCTCCCGCGTATAGCCGTGCGCGGCTTAGCCGTGTCTGGGGAAAGGGGGATCCTGGGGGTTGAGCCGATGCCGGGTGTTTGGACCTTTAAGGCCCCCCGGCGGAGGCAACACACCTCTTCGGCCTCTGCTTCACATAGACGGCACCCCTGGGCTGACCCACCCAGGGGAAATCGGCTGGTCGCCTTTTCCTATCCCCCTCTCTGACCTTTTTCTTTCCTATCTCCTTTCTTTACTGTCCTGTCTTCTCTTCTCTTCTCTTACTTCCACGTTTTTCATAGGCGGCTTGGGTTAACCTTGTGTACCTGTCCTCCCATGGGCATGATACATTCGGTTATAGTAGCGATGTACGGCTGGCGTATGCTGTCTTAAACATTAGGAACTGCAGCGTCCCCAAGTTGGGCTCCATGGTGGGTGGCCGCCATTACTGCCGAACACAAAACAAATTACATGGGAACCCCTACATTTCCCCGTCTTGATCGCCAGCCTCAGAAGAGGCGGCGCACCGATGAATCCTTGTATATGTTTACAAAGCCAACTGAAACTTTCCCGCGATTCCACGTGATCCACAGTGAGAAAACCGAAAAATCAGCTCGAATAATTTCACCATTTGTTGTCGCAAAATCTCTGACCGAAAACCTTGGACCTGGCTACAAGATCACCAGAATGGCCAGCGGTGACCTTCTGTTGGAGGTTAAAGATCACCAACAATACCAAAAGCTCACCAGTCTTCAATCACTCGGACAGCACCCGGTAACTGTTACGCCACATCGAACCATGAATACCTCACGCGGAGTAGTATCTGACGTAGACCTCCTAGAATTGACTGAAACCGAGCTTCTAGAAGGCTGGAGCGACCAAAATGTGATCAATGTGCAACGCATAAAAATCAGGCGGGACAATAAAGAAATACCAACACAACACCTAATTCTGACATTTTCATCAAGCATTCTGCCCCAGACGATCCTAACAGGCTACATCAAACTGAACGTGCGACCTTACATCCCAAATCCGAGACGATGCTACCAGTGCCAAAAGTTCGGACACGGTTCGCAGAGTTGCCGTGGTCGACTCACCTGCGCCAAGTGCGGAGTGCAAGGCCATGCCTCAGATAGTTGTGAGGCCACGCCTCACTGTGTAAATTGTGACGGCGAGCATCCGGCGTATTCTCGCTCTTGTCCAGGCTGGAAAAGAGAAAAAGAAATAATAACTATAAAGGTCCGTGAGAACATCTCGTTCAGGGAAGCACGCAAAAGGTGCTCGCCTTTTCACAACACTACATACGCTGATGCGGCACGTCAGGGGGCACGGTCGCATCGGCTTCCGCCACCAGCCCGGCCTGCACGTAGCGAGCCGTCGGCTGGGGCAACCGCCCCTACGGTAGGAGCAGCCAAGGCTGCCCTACCCTCCCTCGACTCGGCCACACCAGTGGCCTCTACAAACCTTGGCAGCAGCCAGGGCCGCACAGAGGCAAAGGAGGGTCCATCAACCTCCGCACTGGTGGGGGCAAAGGCTTTGTCCTCAAAGACGAAGCCTGTACGTACACATCGCTCGTTGGAGCGAGTGTCCAAAGCCCCGGATGAGGCAATGGACACTACCACATGCGAGATGGCGCATGGAGCGCCTAGGGTGCGACGAGGCTCTCTCGAGCACCCCAAAAAGGGGAAAACTCCAATTACAGGGCCTGAAAAGGCTCCTGTAGGATAAGTCCAAGTACTCGACCAAGACACACAGCACCTTTCCTTCCAACATGAACACAATAATTCAGTGGAATATAAGGGGACTACTGCACAACCTAGACGACATTCAAGAACTTTTACACAAATTTAATCCAAAAGTGCTGTGTGTCCAGGAAACTCATCTTAACTCTAGAAACAGCAGCTTTCTCCGTCAGTATAATATTTTCCGAAGGGATCGCGAGGATGCTGCCGCGTCATCTGGAGGTGTGGCCATAATACTCGATAGAACTGTAGCCTGTCAGCATTTTCCACTGCAAACTGCACTGGAGGCCGTGGCTGTTCGTGCTGTCCTTTCAGATAAACTGGTAACCATTTGCTCGCTCTATATACCGCCAAACTACCAGCTGCACAAACAAGAATTTCAGTCTTTCATTGATGAGCTCCCCGAACCCTACCTTGTTCTTGGGGATCTCAATGCACACAGCGGTCTGTGGGGCGACTCTCGCATCGATGCGCGAGGCCGTTTAATTGAAGACTTTCTTTTCTCATCCGGTGCGTGTCTGCTAAACAAAAAAGAACCTACATATTATTGTCTCGCAAACAAAACCTTTTCCTCCATAGATCTCAGCATAGCTTCTCCATCCATATTACCTGAACTCGAATGGGAAGTTATAAAAAATCCTTATGGGAGCGACCATTTCCCTATACTGCTGCGAGCACAAAGACAATACGAATCTCCACCACATGCCCTCCAGTGGAAGGTCGATGCAGGGAACTGGGAGAAATTCCAGACACTTACCAGTGCGATCTCGTGGGCTGAGATGTCTGTGCTCGGAGTTGACGGTGCCGTCGAGTATTTTACCAACTTCATAATTGATGCAGCATCTAAGTGTATTCCCCAAACAAGTGGACTTTCTAGTAAACCTCGTGTTCCGTGGTGGAATGAACAATGCCGGAATGCGCGTAGGCAGCAGAACAAAGCATGGAGGCAGCTTCGCGATTCTCCTACTGCTGAAAACCTTGTCAATTTCAAGCAAATTAAGTCCCAAGGTAGGAGAACGCGCAGACAAGCCAGGAGAGACAGCTGGCAAAAATTCTTATCAAGCATCAATTCGTACACGGATGAGGCCAAGGTTTGGAACAGGGTCAATAGAGTAAGAGGACGACAAACACATCCGCCTCCCCTGATACACACGCAGGGAGACAGCCTGGAGGACCAAGCAAATCATCTGGGTGCTCATTTTGAACATGTGTCCAGTTCATCACATTATTCTCCAGCATTTACAAAATACAAAGCAGCAATAGAAAAGAAAAACCTAGACCGAAAGAGCACCGGGAACGAGCCATATAACTTACCTTTCTCTCTAGCAGAGCTGTATGCATCACTCACCTGTTGCAACCGATCTGCCCCAGGCTCTGACCGCATACTATACGAAATGTTAAAAAACCTGCCCTCTGAAACGAAGAAAACGCTTCTCTGTCTGTATAACTTTATTTGGACCTCCGGCGAGATCCCCTCTGCCTGGAAAGAGGCCATAGTGATCCCTATCCTAAAGCAGGGCAAGGATCCATCGTCCGTATCCAGCTATCGGCCCATAGCTCTAACAAGCTGCATCTGCAAAGTCTTCGAGAAGATGATAAACCGGCGTCTAATACATTTCCTAGAATCAAGCAAGCTGCTTGACCCATACCAGTGTGGGTTTCGCGATGGCCGATCCACCACTGACCATCTGATACGCATAGAGGCTCAGATTCATGCAGCCTTTGTCCACAAGCAATTCTTCCTGTCTGTTTTCCTCGATATGGAAAAGGCATACGACACCACGTGGCGGTTCGGAATACTGAGAGACCTCGCACACTTTGGAATACGTGGCAATATGCTGAATATCATTGAAAGTTATCTGTCCAACCGCAGATTCCGTGTTCGTGTGGGTAATGCCCTATCAAGACCATATGTGCAGGAAACTGGAGTACCACAGGGCGGTGTGCTTAGTTGCACCCTCTTTATCATAAAAATGAACTCTCTGCGTCTGTACATCCCACGCAACCTATTTTATTCAGTATATGTCGACGATGTGCAGATAGGGTTCACCTCATGTAACCTTGCAATCTGTGAGCGGCAGGTTCAGCTTGGTTTGAACAAACTATGTAAGTGGGCAGACGAGAATGGATTTAGGCTTAACCCACAAAAGTCCACATGCGTCCTCTTCTCCAGACAGAGAGGTCTGCACCCTGATCCCAACATCGAGATGCAAGGTGAGGGTCTACCTGTAAAAACTGAACACAAATTTCTAGGCATAATTCTGGACGCGAAGTTAACATTTATCCCACATCTAAAGTATCTAAGAAACAAGTGCATGAAGACAATGAGCATCTTGAAAGTGTTGTCTCGCACTACGTGGGGTAGTGACACAAAATGTCTACTGAATCTCTATAAGAGCCTGATTCGATCACGTATAGACTACGGTTCCATTATATACCACTCCGCGACTCCGAGCTCCTTGAAGATGTTGGACCCTGTCCACCATCTGGGCATCCGCCTCTCTACGGGTGCATTCAGAACAAGCCCCGTAGAAAGCCTATATGCAGAATCAAATGAATGGTCACTCCATCTGCAGAGAACGTACTTGTCCTTTATGTATTTCCTGAAAGTAAACTCAAGCAAAACTCACCCTACCTACACAACTATAAATGACCTGTCCAGTGCCCAAACCTTTCAGAACCGCCCTAGCGTAAGAAAGCCCTACGCACTGCGAGTAAGAAGTCTTGCCGAAGAGATGGATGTGTCGCTCCACGAACACGATGTCATGTCCTCTCCTGTACAGCTGCCGCCATGGCAGTGGCAGCTGATTGACTGTGATCTGTCCTTCGTTGATGTTACAAAGTATGCGCCGGTCGCACATATCCGTATGCACTTCCTCGAATTGCAGCACAAATACTCTTGTCCGGAATATTTTACTGACGCCTCAAAGTCACACACTGGCGTGTCTTACGCGGCGGTCGGTCCATCCTTTTGGGCTGCCGGAGTTCTACACCCAAACACAACCATCTTTACAGCGGAGGCCTACGCCATCCTGGCGGCGGTTAAACACATCAAACGGTTAGACATACCCAAGGCAATCATCTTTACTGACTCTTTATCCGTGTTGAAATGTTTAAAAACTCTCAGTAGGCACAGAAACCCCGTCATTATAGCTCTTTATTCCATAATTTGCACCGCGTATGCATCTAAGCAACAAATTGTGCTGTGCTGGGTGCCAGGGCACCGCGAGATCGAAGGGAATGAGTTGGCCGACAAGCTAGCCACATCTGCTCATACAGACGCTGCCACTTCGCCCATAGCCGTCCCTGTAATGGACCTAAAGCCATTTATCAAGAAAAAGGTCAGAGCCTACTGGCAACGTCTGTGGGACAGAGAAACGAACAACAAACTACATACTATCAAGCCTCATCTCGCTCATTGGCCGTCAGAATCGAAAACACGCTACACACAGGTTACACTTTGCAGACTCAGGATAGGACACACATACAGTACACACGCATACTTATTGTCCGGTGGCGATCCGCCTGTCTGTGACGAATGTGGCGAGCCACTCAGTGTACTTCATGTCCTCTTACAGTGCCCTGAGTTGGAGCCTCAGAGGAAAAAACATTTTCCATTACCATCACGGCTAAATCTCCCATTACATCCTTCTATGTTTTTGGGCAATGAACCTCTTTTTAAATATCAATCACTTCTCGCGTTTTTAAAGGGCATATATAATTTTCGTGTTATCTATCCAGGTGACGTGTAGCACGGCCTCTCTGCAGAGGCCGGTGCTGCAGTATCTTATTAAATAAAGCACATGCCTCATGGTCTTTGTCCACAAAGGCCTTCGGTAGGCATCGTGCTACTTTTATATCCTTAATTTTAACACCATGACCACTTCTCATACATTCACGACCCACAGATCACTCCACACGTCACTACCATAATCCTATTCGATGTATGTTTTACGCTTATATACCGCGATTTGTTCTTAGGCCCCTTTACAGCCACATAGCATCCTATCATCGGAACTCACCGATCATCGCAAACATACCATTCATTGTCTTGGCGCTCTTTGGCCACATTTGGCCCTTGCGCCACAAAACACCAAATATCATCATCATCACTCGCTGACAAGGACACTTGCGTCAAGAAGCGCGGCAGCAACAGCGAGCAAAGTGACCTTCGTGCCGTGTATCGCTTCAACGCAAACTGAGTGACTAGAACATCGCACGCACAAAGGTATGATCAGCCTGCAGATCGCTTTTCAAGATAAGGCGCGCGCGACCGCGCGGCGCCGTGCAAAGTACGCAGTTGGTGCCCGAGTAAACCCCGTCTCTCCCGCACTGCCATAGAGAAAGGAATTCAACAAGAGTGGACACTCCCATAGGGCCCAGCGGCCGAATTGACTGCAGCGTGCCAAGCGGTCGGTGTCGATCACTTGCATCACTTCCGGTTTCGGGCGCGCGTATTTTGAACGCAAGCTAGCACGCCGACTGCGCCCCCCCCCCCCCCCCCCCCCACCCTCTCCTTTTTTTTTTTTTTTGCTCTTCGTGCAGAATAGGTTTATTATTCGTAAAAATGATTGCGAACGATCTCGTAAAGTCCCATGGAATCTGTGCCACGTGCAATTTCACAAAGTAGACGCAAGACCTTTTGTGCAATGAGGAAATATTATTTTGCTCTATATAAAAGCTCGTTCCGCGCTTTTGTGCGTTCATTCCAACGTTGTGACACCAGAGGTAAGGCAGTAGTTCCTGTATGAAGCTCCACGGACGGTACCAGCTGAAAAAGAAAGTAAATTACAACCCATTGTTACATTTGCAAGCACGTAACAGCATGTTACAAGCATGAGTCATTTTGGTATTTAGACATAGGAATACTGCGAGGAGAAACGTGCGAAAGCGGGTGAATGGGCGGCATTACAAACAAAAGCTATTCGCTTTTACATACATGGCGTAGAAAATACCCGACTCATCCCAAACATATATGAAAACATGATTTCCAAGCGTCCCCCCAATTTCCGGGCATTATTTCCTGCACTTAGGCCAGCACAAATACACGAGCGACTTCGCGTTTCCAAAACTTGGCCGCGGGCGACGCGACGGTACGCGACATACACAGAGACGGACGCAACATGCACTCAAGACAAATGCGTGGGTGCAATGCCTTTTTTGAGTCCTTTAGAAGACGTAATTTTCGCATTACAAGTTTCTGATATGTTCGTCGTTCGCGCGTTCTGCGCGCCCAGCAGCACACCCCATGTTATCACTCTTGGCAATCGCCCATCGCGTTTTCAACAGGCGTGAGTACCGAAAGAAAGTATATGTTGTTGCGGAGCCACAAAAAACGTCACAGACTTGTCCCTCTAAGATTCATTACACGCCAAACTAACTTTATCACCACGGCCGAGCTGCTTATCGCTAATTGCGTCACAGCGCGCTGTGCGGCCAGCGTGCCTCAAAAGTACCCCAGAAAGTAACGAAATACGTTTCAGTAATGTCTGGCGTCAGAGAAGCGGCCCAAACTTCTCCTAGCAAGATGCACTAAACACCACGGCTGAGTTCTGCTACACTGCGACACCAGCGCCTGTCGGCCATGTGGCTCAAAAACCCGAAATAATTACAATAGTCCCCTAAGAAGCATCGGAAAACATGTCTCAGCACGATTCATTTACTCAAATTAAACTGCGCCAGGATGGCCGAGCTGTTTTTCGCTAACTGCGTCTTAAGTCTAGTCCCGTGCAGTAAGCCTATTGAGTCGTAGACTGTGAAAAAAGAGATTTCGCACCTGCGTAGCGCCAATCGTGCAGTGGTGTCTTGTCCCAGTGGCAAGGAATGAACGCAAAG
>NC_051164.1:17070912-17197400 GCF_013339745.2 Dermacentor silvarum | reverse complement strand
AAGCTGGGGAATACTGATTAAAAAAAGCGATACTTATGTCTGCCGGACGCAATTAATTAAGACACAACAAAAACAGACAAATAACAAATGCAAGAGAGACTACGATTTATTAGAAATTAGCACGTTCTTACATGAGGACTGTTAGTTACAACTCTTGGCAATTTTCTCATATACAATGATATTATCCGAATTGTACTGGCAAGACGTCCCAACACTGCCAAATACACTTCCGCCCATTTGAAGTGCACATGTTTGAAGAAATCTGTTTGGAGAGCACGCGGAACGTGGTCTAAGAATCACTCTGAAGATTGTGGAAACAATAGCAAACTACTACCATCTCCAGATTTTTGGATTCATCAAATTGTGCCTCTTGTCACTGAGAATGACCTCATACGCTGAGAAGGAACGCCCGACGGTGGTGAACACCTAAAAAAATGTCACAGTTTCGCCCTAAGGGCGAAGCAATGAATGCGATAGCAACACAGCAATGTCATACGAAGTAAGGTGAGCGGCTTTGGTAGCAATATGAATTTGTAGTAAACATGAGCTGATTAAGTAAGCAGGTGTGCTGCGGCGTAAGTAGACCGACATGAAGAGAGACTCGATGACCATGAGAAGACGCGTGTGAAACGGTGGTGTTGATGAGAAGCGCTTCCCGTGGCAGCGCGTGCGAAGGGACACACCTGTAGCGCTGCACTGCCGATCCGGGCAGCATTTCATGTGTAGCGTGCGTTGGGAAATGTCGCCCGACTAGTACTAACTGAACGAACAAGCGTGGTGTGAGCGCGCACAAACAACACGAATAGATCACACTGAATGACTGCAGACAACGACTGTCAAAACGCTGGCAGCAAGCATACGCCGCAGCGGGCGAAGGTACATGCGTCTATCGCTTCAACGGAACTGAGCGGCGAATGCACGGCGCATAAAGGTCAGAGCCGTGTGGAGATAAGACGGTGCGGACGAGCGACGAGCGCGGTTGTTGGCAGAGTAGAAGCGGCCCCCCCCCCCCCTTTGCTTCCTCCGGCGCTGGCTTCCCTGCTTCCTTGCTTGCGCGTGGGAGATGAGTGCGTTCGCTCTCCGTGATAGCGCGCGTCCCCGCACGCTTCCGCTCGGGCATACGGCGCGCGGCGAAGATTTTATCTATACGGAACCTCACGGCGACGGCGACGACGACCGCCGCGGCAGAAATCCGGTTGAAGTGTCCATATACTTGCTATCGCAATAAAAGTAATTAGAAACGAAACAAAAGCCGCATGCACATCACATTTTTCTTCTTTTGCTCTTCACTCTCCATTCCCCTGACGGCTCTCCGCGGTTTCGCATTCGCCAACCGCTCGCGCAATGTCAGCGCGGCGGCGTATGCTGGCCGGCGCGTCCCACTTCAATGCTGCTAGCAGTTGTTTTCCGGGAGTTGGTTCAACTAAAGACTAGGTTGAACCCCATAGAGTTCGAACAGTCAATGTTGCCCGGTAACGTGAATAACTGTCTCTAACTGCACTCGAAAGCGAAACTTGAGGCTAAGTAGTGTTAATATAGGCGCCGATATTGAAAATAGGCATTTATAGGCATTTAGGCACAAACGCTAAAATAGGCATTTATAGGCACTATAATAACACTATAAAAGCCCTTCATAACCTCTAATTCATGCTCATATATCAAAGTTGGGCGATAGGAGCGCAAGGAACAAAAAGGCATTTACCTAAAATCCGGTCTCTAATAATTAGATGAAAAGTGTCAATGAGAAAATTGTAGAGCAACATGAAAAACTCCCGATACAGCTTTCTGTTGCTCAATACGTGCTACATAAAAGTGTTTTTCTGAGTTTCAAAGAATCCCACAAATACACAGTGCCTCGAGTGGCCAGTCGTGCGGCAATTGTCGTGTGACAACTCGCTGCCTTCGAAGTTCGTGCGTAACTCTGCCACAGCGCAATGACGACAGACCCTGTGGTCGGGTTTTCGGGTGACCAGCAACTGGAAGCCGTCGTCCTCAATTCCCTTGAGGATATGCCTGATCTTGTCGGCTTTCTGGCATCGTTGCGTCGACTCTGTTGCACAGATTAACTAAGTCTTCGATGTAGCTAGTGAAATTCTCACCTGGTTTCTGGGCGCGTCTGCGCAGGCATTGTTCGGCCCTGAAGTTTTCCGACAGCAGGACGACCAAAGACGTCCCTGAAGTTGGTCTTGAACACCGACCATGTACGGATGTCGGATTCATGGTTGCGATACCACAAATGTGCAACGTTGCCAAGTAGAAAATTACATTGTTGACAGTGTGGCGAGATGGCTTGTTGGACATTGTTGAGCTTTGCCGTATATTGTCCCAGCGGTTGTGCGCGCTGACTCTTTCGTACGAGACGAGCGTGATCACCGGTAACCGGTACCCTCGACGTCGTGATCACCGCACCCGCGGAATCGCAAGATCCCACTGACGCTGCACGCCAGGACAGATGACAGGTGGCGCCGTGGCTGCAGCTTGTTGGGCTGGATCGTCAGGCATGGTTCGAGAAGGCCGAGATGGTTGAATGGTTCGGCTTCGAAGTTCCAGCGTTGATGGAGTCGTACCCCGCAGCCTTCACCAATTGTCAAGGCATTTCTTGAAAGGGTACGCAGGCTGTGGGATGTAGAACTCGGTGCGGCGGTCAGAACCCCGCGAGCAGTGAGAGCCGGTCCCGTGCGTAAAGCGCTGGTGATGCCCCTGACTGACCGGCACTTCATTTTATATAACATGCTGGAGATGCGCCTGGCTAACCGGCAGTTCTTCTTCGTTACAAAATAAATAATATAATAAATAAATAAATAATAAATAAAAATAATAAATAAATAAATAATAAATAAATAAATAATAAATAAATACCAATCTTGTGGATAAATGCGGCAAACCAGCAAGCGAACAAGTGCCAAGCGACAAAACAATCCAATTAGAATGCAATAAGTGTGTTAACTGGCCAAAGAGAACATGAAAGGACGGCAAAAAAGAAAGATTGATAGAGAAAAAGCCAAGAAAGAACAACAATGTTACTTTTCTATTAGTTTTCAAGGACATCGCGATGTGCTGACACAAGCGTAGTTGGACTACTGTCTTCCTGTCCTCCAAGTCCGACGTGCACACAAATTCTCACAGTGCACCTTCGCAGGTTCACGTAGCGACATGCTGAAGAAGCGTCAAGCTGAAAAAGAATGCGTGTACTAATTGCTCTCACGTCTAATTCGATACTTACACCACGGTTGCTACCGCCATCGCTTTATGTATAGCGAATGCGAGGAGCAGCGAAGTTCGTGTGCGATGTAGCAGCGACGCAGAAGTTTTGGGGGGAGGCGGTGCCGCGCGGCTCTCTCGACCCGAGTCAGCGCGAAAGGGGTGCGCGCAGCGGGCCCGGAGGAGGGACACTTGTTGCGAGCGCGACGAGGGAAGGGGGGCGTTTTGAAGCGCGGCGCTGCGATCGGCGCTGGTATAGGCGCCTGCGGTTCCGCTCCGGGTTCAGATCAACGTCCAAGCTCGCGATGACGGGGCGGCGAGCGACTACGCTGCTTGCTCTGCTGCTGCTGCCGGCGTTATTGGCTTCGGCGCTGGGCGGCCCATGGCCGGCGGCTGGAACCCAGCTGCCCGTACCCTTCACCGAGACGGCAGCGACCGAGGGCTGTCACTGCTGGGCCCAGGGGACCGAGTGCCGCTGCTTCGGTGACAGCGTGCACCAGGTGCCCGCTCGTCTGGCTGACCAGGTCGAGAAGCTGTGAGTGAAGCGTGATAACACGCCTAGTAGACTCTAGTTCCGCTGACCACACGCCCCGCTGGACCGACTCCGTCCATGGTTAGCGCTCCAGCGGGGCGCCCAACTGCGGCTTGGCACCCCGTCATAACAGCTGACTCTGGAAGAGAGCGCGCGCGCGCACACGCGCACACGCACGCACGCACGCACGCACGCACACGCGCAGACACACACACACACACACACACACACACACACACACACACACACACACTGCTCGTATGCGGGATGGTGATTTCGTCGTTTGTGCGTGCTGATACAACACCTGAATGAATGGGAAGGCCGTGGTGGATGGCTAAAACACTTTAGTAGGTCATGGTTCATAAGGTGCACCGAAAGATGAATGCGCTGGTGGATTGTGGTTTCATGCGCACTGTTCTCACCATTGCACCTACAGAAGGAAACAAGTTGTAGCTGGTGTTGTAGATGTCATAGCTGAGGACACGTTTCACAACTTGCTTAGTTTAAGCAGTTGAACAAAATGTTCATAATATCGGTGAGTTACTTGTTAACGGCTGAATGTGGTATTAGACAAGTTGACCACCAGCTTTAAGAAATAATAATATAAGGGAGCTTTTCTTTTTTTAAGCATGAAAAAGGTACAAATGAATGCCTTTTATTATGCCCATTATTGTAACAAACCAGAACAGACCTTCGATGGTTTTTTGTTTTCTCTTCTTGTTTGGGAGTGAGACTAATAGGTATGAAATATTCGAACAATGACAGGTAGAAAATGTGCCCAAGTGAGATTTAGCAAAATAGAGCAACACACACATACGCATGCATAATGCAGCGTGCTTAAAACGACTACAAAATGTGTTTTTTTCTAACATGTACATGCCTCACCACGAGCAGGAAAAGGGGAAAAATTGAACTACTTTAGACTTTAGTAACCAAGCAAACAATTTTATAAACTGAGAACTATTTTGTGAATTAAGAAAAACGGGGTCCCGGTGAAAATTATGAAATGAAATAATTTCTGATGTCACTGCTTCTTATACGAGAAGCGGGAAAACGCAGTGCTATTTGCATGTAATAAGGATCGGTGGTGGGTTAACATCAATAAGTAATGTACTTCAGAAACCACAAATATTCGCAATCGTAATGACGGTTATGTCCACTGACTTAGTTTTCATTGATCTAGTACAATTTAATTTTTTTCCCTATATCCACCGACAGTTTATGAGTAATGTTCAGTACGTTGTTAGTGAGAAACGGGACATTGTGAAAAAAAAAAAATGCGTTTACTCTCTCGAAACACAAAACACCATGTAACGTGTGCCAAACACCACATGCGAGAAGATTTAGTCCGCGCTGAGAGGCCATTCGCATTTAACACACCTATGCATGTCCGCAGAAATCAAATTTGAGAGCTGGAGACAAATTACCTCAGCTCCGGTTTTGTTCTGGACTCAACTGTTAAGCCAACATACACAATTATTAGATCGCCCTATTCAAGCGAAATAATAATTGGCTTAACTAACTCGAACAATTAAGACGAGCGAATAACATTCTCATGCTTGTTGCTCTTGTTCTTGTATTTTTTTTCGCCGCTGATATACGCTGTGGTATGTGTGTCAGTATTCACATCGAGTTCTAAACCTTCATTCCACTGTGTTTTTGAGCCAATTTGTTTTATTTGGCTAAATAGTGTTATAATATTGGTTCGAGGCTCTCCGCGGACAATGTGCCCAGACTTAATTTTTCGTCCTTTTGGTGTGGTCACATTCCGCAGAATTTCGAAGTTGGTATTCGAATTTGTGTCATTTTCTCCCCGCCATTGCTTTTAGTTGTGGGCCATTCCCCACATTCTACTATTCGACTCATGAACACGATATCAAGATATTTTATCCAAGAAACTGGTTGCGGCAACATAAAGGTTCGGCGCTTATCTGGTCACGAGAACCTCATTGTTCATTTTGAATGCTCTAAACTATATTCAATCAGAATAAAAATGCATCAAAGACGATAGGCGCGCACTATTTATGCGCAAGGCACCACGCGCAACGCTTTACTTCCTTGAAAAATGCCTTAATTAACACTGTGTCACAAACAATTTTTCTGGTTGAGTCGCATATCTTGGCTCCAACAGCGTATATCATAGGGTTAGCCGTGGTTCTCACCCTGCAATAAGTCAGGCCATCGTTAGCACCCCTGTGTTCCTCCTTCTCATCTCTTAATTCTGATGTAGCGCAATTAAGGAAAGAAATTGCAAGTCCAACGCCCATGTTGCAATCTATGTAAAGTGAAGCTTTAGTAGCGGGGTTCATTAAATGCTTACAACTAACAGCGATGCGCGCAATTTTGTTTATTTTCATCCTATGCTAAGACTCATGGAATGGAATATTATGTTCCATGGAAGAGTCATGGAATGTTTATGTTTATCCACCGCAAAGGTTACATTGTTATTGTCGTGCAATTTGCATGTTTACGCAGAGCATCGTTCACGAACTATGTCGAAAAGCAAACTAAAATTTACGTGGATGCACAATGTGAGACGTATACGCAGCGATGTCACAAGGGAGGAAGGCGATGTGTGATGCTTGTGCAGAGAAGAACGGTGATGACAGTTGTAGGGACAAAGCACGACACGTGTCAGGCAACCTTTAGGGATTTTGGACCTCTTGTGTCACAGTGGGGCACACCTATTCTGGACGATTGGCCAAGAACTAGCACACCCCCAGTAGAACATCGACAATAGGCCAAGAATGAGGTAGGTCAAATATAAGAAAATCAAGAAAATCCAAGAATCCGTAGAACGTTTTGCGCTATTCCCTTTATAGGTCAGTGTGCTTTAAAGTGCAGTGACATAAGTCGACATTATATGTACGGCTTTTATGGAGGGTCGTCATGACGTTGTCACGTGTGACGACGACGACATGTCGGCAATGTGATGGCGACGCTCTAGTGACGACGATGGAATTATCATGATGGAACCACGATGGCCTGACATGACAACAACGGAATGAAGACAGCTGCACGACGATGACGGCATGCCGACGACTGCGTGATAACGAGAGGATGAAGACGGCATAATAGTGATGATGACATGACAACGAGGATGTGACGACAATGGCATGTGACGAACGAATGACGATGATAGGGTGACGACCACAGAGCAGCGAAAATGGAATGACGGCGGCGGAAATGAAGGCGACGAAGTGATGACGAAGGAACGACGGCGACGACGTGATAACGAAAGTGTATTTGTGTTAGCGGTCGCGTCTCGGGCAGTCTCACTTTGCACCACATTCGGTACTGGCCTGCACTATATCCGGGACGGCAATCATGCAGGACAGCAGCCAGCACCCGTCCCATACCCAGTGGCACGGTTCAAGTTGAATCGGCAAGAAAGCAGTGGGCAGCAGAGTGCAGTGTAGAGGCGAAGAAAGCTTCGCTTTAAAAATGGCGTTACTGCGCCATTGCTCGTCTGGGTGGCAGCGCATTCTATCGTGTTCCGATAAGGAGGCTAGATACACGCGCGACTATGTCGTAGTCACGCGTGTATGTAGGTTTTCTGTGTTCCGAAATAAGGAAGCCCGCATGTCCATTGAAAAGAAAAAGAAAAGAAAGAAAGAAAGAAAGAAAGAAAGAAAGAAAGAAAGAAAGAGAAAAAGAAAGAAAGAAAGAAAGCCATGGCATGTAGACGGTACGTCAGCACTACGCGCCGCGGTAGCCCATCTATGGCGTTGCGCTGCGGAGGTCGCGGATACAATAACGACCACGCAGGCCGAATTCCTACGGCGGCCGAATGCAAAAACGCCCGTGTACCGCGCATTGGGCGCGCGTTGAAGAACCCCAGGTATTTAAAATTAATCCGGAGTCCCCCACTATGGCGTGTCTCATGTTCCGATCATGGTTGTGGCACGTAAAACCCCAGAATTCTTTTTTTTTGAAGCAAAGCTTTATAGGCTCACAAGTTTCGGCGGCGGTGGTGGTGTCACGCTGAAAAGTGGGCCGATCCTGGTGATAGTGCAGAAAGGGTCCAAGCTAATGGCATATACCCCTGTGTGCTCAGGGACCTGTAACGCGCCCTTGAACTGCCCTTGTCCCACGTCGGACCCAAAGAGCCACAATCACCAACCCTTTTCGAGAAAGGGGGGGGGGGGGGGGGGGGGGGCGTGTAAGCGAAGCTTGTCCGATTCTAGCATGAGGGCTTCCGAAGCCCAGGCGAGACGTCAATGAAGAGCCGAGGACCCCGAGTTGCGGGAGCGCGATGTTGACTCCAAACATCAGCGAAGAGCCTCCGACCCGGAGTTTAGCGCAAACGAAGCCAAACGCCTGCGCTGGCGTCGTCTTGCCACAAGCTTCACTTACCCCCATTTTCTCAACAGGGGAAGGGATTTGATTTTTTTTATTTTGTCAGCACTACTTACAGCACCTTCGTTGTGAAGATCAAAATGCGTCACGCTCCTAAATAATAAGTAATAATCCGGTGCTCAACACGGATTCGAAAACACTCGTTGGCTTCGTTCTTAATAATTCACGATTTGAAAGCCCTGTCACCCAGAGGTGCAAGAGTGCAGTGACATCACTGTAATAATGAGAAACGTTAGTTTGATTACTGCTAATGATGTCCCTGCGCTCTTGCGCATCAGGATGGTTTCATTACTACAATTACAGACCGTGGGTGTGAGGGCCACCAATAGAAGCACCGGTATGAAAATTATCGCAGTTGCGTTCCGCAGATATCGTTCTTTTCTTTCTTTCTTTCTTTCTTTCTTTCTTTCTTTCTTTCTTTCTTTCTGTCTGTCTGTCTGTCTGTCTTTCTTTCTTCTTTCTTTCTTTCTTTCTTTCTTTCTTTCTTTCTTTCTTTCTTTCTTTTTACTCAGGTGCCAACAAATGGAAGCATACTATATATCAATGGATGTATACGTGCAAATGGAAGTAGATTATCTGAATGAAAGTATATACCTATGCCTGATTGCAGCAGTACTCGAAATGAAAGTCACATTCGTTAGTAACAAAGGGAGTGGTCCTAGGTTTAACTCTCGAAACAAGACAAATTTGCCTACAATAGACTTCCTTTTAGAGGAACGGATATAGAATTGGTTTCTAGCTCTATGCTAAATCCACGGGGAGGGAGAAATAGTTTTTCTCGGCAACCATAGCACCAATTTTGATTAGGTTTGTTGCATTTAAAAGAAAACGTTACAACCTAGTAGCTGCAGCGATGAATTTTTAATTTTGTGCCGCAAATGTTTTACAAAAAATTCTAGAAAATTGCTAAAAGAAAAAGAAAACTCCAGTATCATGTTTACAACTCTAACATGCAATAAGTATCATAATTCTGTACACTGCACCTAATAATACATCTAAAGCAGATAAAATTGTATTATTCATCTCTCTGAAGCATACCCCTAATTTGTAAGTAGAACATTTTCAAAATCCTCGTTAACATTGTAACACATTCATGTAAGCTACATATTCATTTACCAAATTTATCTGCTTTAGATGCGCTAACATATGCAGTTGACAGATCATGCGATGTCTGTTCTTGGTGCAGAGTTGCAAATTTGTAAACTTCGGGGTTGTTCTTTGAAACTTGCCGATTTTCGGCAATTTCAAAATATTTATTCCTAGTGTTACTAGAATTAAGCTTGCTCTCCCAAATGCAACAAATTTCATTCAAATCAGACAACAGGTTATCCAATAAAACCATTTCTGGGGTTTAACATGTATTTGAAAAGTAAAACTGGGGTTGCCCCGAGAGCTAAAGCTTCCTTTTAAGATTTTTTTGGCAATTAAAACGTAGTCAAAAGTTGCAGGTTTCTTTGTTTCTTTCCTAATGAAAGATGGAGTCGTTTTGACAGAACGCAGCAATACTAGAAGTCATGCCATTAAATGGTAATAAAAGTGACCTAGTTCACTAATAAGTTACCATCTGCGAGTGACATGTCATTGCAGTTCTCATGAATGCGCAGGTTTCCAGGTCCCGCCGCCTGAAGAATGTATTTAGACTGATGCATGCCGGTAAGAAACAGAGCCCGCATTCACAAAGCAGTTTGTACGCTATAATGGTTCTTTAGAACAAGTGCCGGTGCATGCTTATAGCGAAAAGATTACTAGCTAGAACCATCGGACAATGGACAAATAGCACAAACGGGCTTGTGAATTAGGCTCCAGTTTTCTTGTGTATGAAATAACTAAAAGCGTCTTTTTCGGGGCGCCTAGACCACAATCAACACCAAAAATGAAACAGGGCTTTACACTTCACTCAAGTGAGCGGTAACAGTGAGCACAAGAGTGTAAGCTGCTGCGTATAGCGCCACTAAAGCCTAATAGCCAAAAAAAAATTAAGAATAGAAAAATTCGACGAAAAACTTGACGCTTTTGTGAAAAATTGAACTGAAGGAAGATGCTATGGGACCAAAGTCCCCAACTCAGAAATCAATAAAGAGTAACGGCTGCTTTTCGATAGGTCGGTCATTTTTCTTGCATCTCATTGCAAGCCTGAACGATGTCCAAGTTTCCGTAGGCGAGCGTGGAAACTCTTTTGCCGTCGCTCCTCTTTCCTGAAAAATTGCTGCGTTGATTGAAAAAAAAACAACGCTTCAGGTGTTTTGACTTTGTGTGACGTCTGATTAAATATGCTTTGTGATCGGTGCGCTAGGGCTTTGTGTGATGAAGTACTGTAGATTTAATCAAGTAGTGTGATTCGGTCACACGCGTTTCATGTAACAAGCTACGGCGACATTCGAGAGCTGCTGGTCAGCTACTGAAATGAAAACTACAGGAACGCGGATTACTCCAAACTAATTACATTTTCCGTACTAAAAAAAAACAGCTCGAAAGTTGTGCAAGTGGAGAAATAATTTACGAAGAGCTCAGGTTGTTTCAACTAGTATACTTGATTTCCCTGATGATTAAGCTCGCTGTAAAGCAAAACTTGAAACTATAGGTATGCGGCGGCGAAACAAATCACAAAGAAGAAACAAATCGGCAAGAGACATGGACGCACATCAAACCCGAGGTCCACACAAGAACATAGGTTCGCTGTCACAGCGGCACCTCTGAGACCGACCCTCATGAATAAATCATTTATCCCAGGCATCGACTTCCCGAGGTCGATGCATGATGTCGTCACTACCAACTGCGTTTTAACTGAACTCTTCGCACGCATTGCCGAGTGAGAGAGAGTAACGTTGCGTTACACACAGTGGTTGACTCGGCCGTCTAAATGGCAATGACCATCATGAGATAGTAATGGGGATGGCTGCTCAGCAAAGTTTTTTACTAAATCACCCAGGAACCCATTGGTAGTACTGGTACTGCCGTACGGGAGAGCCAATGCGCTATAAAGCACCAAAAACAAGTAATAGCCTCAAAGGGCAAGCAAAACGAGTATCTATTAGAGGCTATAACCCATATATACAGAAGAGACGGTATATGACGACATGCCTACGCAATAACGAAAATGCAGGCAAAAGAACTGGGCCAACATTAATAAAGCTTGTCGTTCGCAAGTGTTCCTTGCAATTGGCTGGTCGCATTCATTAATAATATGTCCAACATCAGGATTGGCTTGACTTTTTTCTTACGAACGACTCTAGCGTATACTTATATAGTCAACCATAACCACGGAAGCGTGCTCGTCTTCAACCCCGAAGGCCCGGGCTCGATTCCTACCCACACCGAAAAATGTGCCGAATTTTCTTTTCAATTTCATTAATTTACTTTCTTTCCAGAAACCTGCCTGACATATTTGACGTCAATGCGAGCATTTTTTACGTGTTTTACTCTTCGCGCCGTCGGCCTATTTTGGTACCATCTTTCGGTCATGCCGCCGATGACATCGCTGGATTTTCGCATAACGGGGCATATAATGTTTTCGCATTAAAAAGATATACGGCGGCATGAATACCGACACGTGTACATTCACCCCCCCCCCCCTCAAAAAAAAAAAAAAGAAGAGAGAAAACAAAGCGTAAGGCAGCCTATGAATACAAACAGGCGCACTTTCAGTGGCCTCCACAAGGCGTTCGAAATACCAGATGGAAAGACTCAGCCAGAGGAGTGCAGGGGAGATGAGTCGTATGGTCGTATGTTAGCTTAGAGCATGCGAGGTGTCGCAGATACCAGAAGAGTGTTTCTCTTGTTCTTTGCTTGATGTTACTGCAACTTTTGTGAGACGACGAAAACGATCAAATACACCCCCACCTGGTTATATGACACCCATACTGTGACCTCCAATAACCTCTGAGTTCCACGAATTGCATTCTTTGCACAGGTGGTATCTTTTGGGATTGTGATCAAACTGTTTTTGATACAAAGTATATGCGTGTATAAAAAATAAAATAAATGTTAAATGAAAACGTATATGACAATGACAAAGTGAAGTAATAAACATCAACCTAACAGAAGGGCGAGAGGACTCTGTAATAAATGATGATAATAGATATGCATATAGCTTCATAAATATGCTATATATTATATACCATATATAAACGTTAGTAAGTGCATAAAACAGACAGTAAAAATATTCATTGGTGCAGCAAACATGTCGGCAATGTTTGATCTTCGCATCTGTGGTCTCACAAGAGTTGCAGTAACTTCAAACAAATTACAAGAAAAACACTATTCTGCTAGCTGCGACCCTTCGCATGCTCTATGCTAACATGCGACTCATCTCCCCTGCATTCCACTGGCTGCGTATTTCCATCTTATATTTCTCACTCCTTGTAGACGCCACTGAATGTACGCGTGTTTGTATTCATTGGCTACGTACGTTTTTTTTTTTTTTTTTTTTTTTTTTTTGGCTTGAATGAATGTACGCGTGTTGGTAGTCAGGACGCCACTGAATGTACATATGTTTGCATTCATAGATTGCCTGCGTCTTCTTTTCTTTTTTTACTTGGGTGAATGTACGCGTGTTGAAGCCGTACGTTCTTTTTTCTCGTTCTCTCCTTTCAATTTGCTTCACTCTTACAGAGAAAATGTATAAATTGAGCTTTGGGTGCTTGCAATTGCACTCTCGATGAAGGCTGGACCCCAGCCGAAACGGCGAAATTAACTGTTTGTTATTGCTTTTTTACGTGCGCCTGCACTTTTCAATATATATATATATATATAATATATATATATATATATATATATATATATTGCAACAAGAGTATTTTGCAGGTAGAGTTGATAAAGCGGTTTAACAAGCCGGATCGTTGAAAACCGACCTAGCGCGAACCACACGATCGTCAACGTCTTCTTCCACACACTGGCTGGCACAGAGCTGGTGCCGATGTGCTCCGGTACAATCACTCCCCACGCAGAAAGGAGCCAACCTGGCGACTTAGGGGATTGACAGCACAGGAGGGTCGTAGCACGGTTTCAGCCGAGTGACGTGAACTGTTTCACGCCCTCGGCAGCGGTGGTCGGAAGATGGCTCGAGCGGCTCAATGATGTAGTTGACCGGAGATGTTTGCTCGATTACTCGGTAGGGACCGTGGTAATTCGAGAGAAGCTTGGTCGAAAGGCCGGGAGTAGTGGACGGGACCCAGAGCCAAACTAGCATTCCCGGGGAATAGTGGGCGCTAGATGCGGATTCGTCATGGCGAGATTTTTGGCGACATTGGTCTTGCGCGGTAAACGAGCGAGCCAGTTGACGACATTCTTCAGCATAAGCAGCCGCTTCGGAAACAGGCGAGGCTTCAGAGACATCGGGTCGGTAAGGGAGAATGGTGTCCATGGAACAGGATGGTTCACGTCCATATAGAAGAAAAAAAGGAGAGAAGCCGGTGGTAGCTTGTGGCGCAGAGTTATAGGCGTACGTGACGAAGGGGAGCACCCGGTCCCAATTGGAGTGATCATCGGACACGTACATCGCAAGCATATCTCCAAGGGTGCGGTTGAAACGCTCCGTCATGCCGTTTGTTTGCGGATGGTACGCAGAGGTGGTGCGGTGAACAATGCGGCATTCTTGGAGCAGTGCCTCGATAGCGTTTGAGAGAAAGACGCGGCCACGATCGCTTAATAATTCACGGGGCGCACCGTGTCGCAAAATGAGGCGGCGAAGAAGGAAGCGAGCGACGTCTATCGCGGTGGCAGCTGGCAGCGCAGATGTTTCAGCGTACCGTGTGAGATGGTCGACGGCGACAATGATCCACCGGTTGCCCGCAGGAGTGTTGGGGAGGGGACCGTAAAGATCAATGCCAACACGGTCAAATGGTCTTGTAGGGCACGGTAAAGGTTGTAGAGGACCAGTGGTGCTATGAGGGGGAGTCTTGCGGCGTTGGCACGAAAGGCATGATCGCACGTACTGGCGAATGTATCGATACATGCCGCGCCAGTAATACCTCAGGCGTAGGCGGGAGTAGGTCTTGAATACGCCAGCGTGGCCGCATTGAGGATCATCGTGGAAGGCGGTGCATATGTCCGAGCGCAGATGACGGGGGATAACAAGCAGCCATCTGCGGCCATCGGTTAGGTAATTGCGGCGGTACAACAAGCCTTCACGAACGACAAAGTGATGCGCTTGACGACGAATGGTGCGTGAAGCAGATTCAAGCGAACGGTGAGAGAGAACGTCAAGCAGAGAAGCGATCCAGGGATCCTTGCGTTGCTCGGCCGGCATGTCGGTGATGCTGAGGGACGACGAATCGCAGGTGGAAGTTTGTAAACAAAGTAAGTCAGACGGAAGCGGAGAACGGGATAGGGCATCGGCGTCTGAATGTTTGCGTCCCGAGCGATAAATAACACGTATGTCATACTCTTGAAGGCGTAAAGCCCAACGAGCGAGGCGGCCAGTGGGGTCTTTCATAGATGACAACCAGCATAAGGCATGGTGGTCAGTCACAACGTCAAATTGGCGTCCGTAAAGGTAAGTACGGAATTTGCTGATGGCCCAAATAATTGCCAAACATTCCTTTTCCGTTACAGAATAGTTCGACTCTGCCTTTGTTAGGGTACGGCTGGCATATGCAACGACATACTCGTCATAGCCGTCTTTGCGTTGGGCGAGGATGGCACCAAGACCGACACCGCTAGCGTCCGTGTGAATTTCAGTAGGCGCATTGGGATCGAAGTGGCGCAGTACTGGAGGGGACGTAAGGAGCCGGCGGAGCGTCGTAAATGACTCGTCGCAATCGGGATTCCATGCCGAGAGGTCAGCGCTGCTGGCAAGTAGCTGAGTCAAGGGGGCGATAATAGAGGCGAAATTACGGATGAAACGCCGAAAATAAGAGCACAAGCCGATGAAGCTACGGAGCTCTTTAAGAGTGGCTGGCTTGGGAAACTCGGCAACGGCTCGCAGTTTGGCGGGGTCTGGTAGGATTCCCTCTTGTGAAACGACGTGGCCTAGAATCGTAAGCTGTCTGGCACCAAAATGGCATTTCTTCAAGTTTAATTGCAAACCAGCGGCCGTGAGACACTCAAGAACTTGCTCGAGGCGATCGAGATGAGATGCAAAATTGGGAGAAAAGACAACTATGTCGTCTAAGTAGCAAAGACAGGTACGCCACTTAAGTCCCCGGAGGATAGAATCCATCATCCTCTCGAAAGTCGCAGGCGCGTTACACAGGCCGAAGGGCATCACATTAAATTCGTATAACCCGTCAGGGGTCACAAAAGCCGTTTTTGGACGGTCCGCTGCAGCCATCGGCACTTGCCAGTATCCAGAGCGAAGATCCAGGGAAGAAAAAAATTCGGCACCTTGTAGACAATCGAGAGCATCGTCTATTCGTGGTAGAGGATAAACATCCTTACGTGTGATCTTGTTTAGTCGGCGGTAATCCACGCAAAATCTGATTGAGCCGTCCTTTTTCCGCACCAGTACGACCGGAGAAGCCCAAGGACTGTGTGACTGCTGGATCACGCCGCGTTGCAGCATGTCATCGACTTGTTCACTGATGACGCTGCGTTCGGATTGTGACACTCGGTAGGGACGCTGACGCAGTGGAGCATGGTGACCGGTGTCAATATGGTGAACAACCGCTGACGTGCGCCCCAAACGAGGTTGGCCGAGGTCGAAAGAGGTCCGAAAACGGTCAAGGAGTTGAACGAGCTGATTGCGCTGAGCTTGCGGGAGCGCGTTATCGACGCTGCGCAACAAGACGTCATGGTCTGGTGAGGCGGGAGCGGCGGCAGAAGTAACGGCATCGATAGGCAGTGGTGTCGTATCGCAATTGGGCGCATCAAACGGAAAGATGACATCAAAAGTGTCGAGACGACCAACAGATTCGCCATGTAATAGAGTTGAAGGGCAGGGAAACGGATTACACGCATAAACTGCACTGGAATCATCATCAAGTGAGACGACTGCGAACGGTAGGACAACGTTCCGGCGACGCGCACATTCCTCAGACGGTACAAAAAGTGCAGTTGAATTGGGGACAGCGTCACAGGTGACGGACACTAAGGCGACAGAGAAGGCAGGGATGATGACGTCAGCAGCGACAACCACTTTAGCAGACGGGCGAGGGTCATCGTCGGTTGCGGTACAGAACGGAGACAAGGCGAGTTGTGCACGTGCGCAGTCGACCACTGCATGATGCGCGGAAAGGAAGTCCCAGCCCAGGATAACGGCGTGCGATGCATGAGAAAGGACGACAAATTCGACAATGTAGAGCGCATCTTGAATTAAAACACGAGCGGTGCAGGTGGCCGAAGGCTTGACGTGCTGCGAGCTCGCTGTGCGTAGCGAAATATCAAAAAGCGGAGTCGTCACTTTGTTCAGTTTGCGGCAGAGAATCTCACTAATCACACAAACAGCTGCTCCTGTGTCGACAAGAGCGTTCGTCGCGACACCGTCTATAAACACTACAATCTCGTTAGGTGGCGAAAGAAGAGGCCTTGCAAATTTCGACGACGGCGCAGTTCTTGCCTCAGGAACTGCGGCTGTTAGTTTTCCTCCTGGTCGTGGTTGGAACGGCGAAGCATGGGGGAAAGGGAGCGGCGGCGGGGAGAAGGAGATCGGCGTGAACTGAAGGCGGGGCGACGTGAATACGAGTCCGTGGCGTCAGATGTAAGACGGTGTGTAGCTTGCTGAGGGACATGGCTAAGGTTGGGAGCGCCATCGCGAAAATAGAGTCCGCGGCGGCGACAGAAGCGCGCAACATGTCCAGGAATACCGCAAGCGTAGCACACTGGCCGGTTGTCCGGAGTGCGCCAGGGGTTTAGAGGTGGTCTCGGATGCGAGAACGGTACGTAAACCGGCCGTACCGGACTTGGCGGAGTGTAGAAGTTGGTGGCTGGGCTGGATGGGACTGACGTCGGTTGGGCATGAGATCGTGTAAGGGCCTCAGCATAAGTTAGCGGCGCCGTTACTTGCGGCGGCGCCGTAACGTGCGGCGGCGAAGCGGGGGACGGGAGGGCCTCAGCAACTTGCGTCTGGATAACCCGACGAAGCGACTGGTCCAGTGGGGGGAGAGGCTCAGTGACCGATGCCACAAGAGAGAGCTGACGTGCAACTTCCTCACGTACGTATTGCTGAATTTGAGGCAGCAACGAGGTGTAATCAAAACCAGCGCTGTTGGGAGCCAAAGCTGAAAGGTCAGCCGTTTGCATTCCAGGGCGACGTGTGGAGATGCGCTGTTTACGCAGCTCGTCAAAACTTTGGCAAAGTTCAATGACTTCAGTAACGCTCTGTGGGTTTTTTGCCACGAGCATATGAAAAGCGTCATCGTCGATGCCTTTCATGATGTGTTTGATTCGGTCAGGTTCCGACATGGACGCATTCACTCGCCTACAGAGGCCGATGACATCCTCAATGTAGCTTGTGAAGGTCTCACCAATTTGTTGAGATCGTCCGCGGAGGCTGTGTTCAGCGCGAAGCTTGCGCACCGCTGGCCGACCGAAAAACGAAACGAGGGTCTCTTTGAAAGCTGACCAGGTGGTAAAATCAGCCTCGTGGTTCTTGAACCACAGATGGGCCACGCCGGTAAGATAAAAGATGGCATGAGTCAACTTGTCGCGGTCATCCCACTTGTTGTGTGCACTAACACGTTCATACTCGGCCAGCCAGTCTTCCACGTCGTGATCGTCAGTGCCACTGAAGACTGGAGGATCACGCAGATGAAGCACCCCAGAGCACACGACAGGTGTGGGAGCGGGAGAAGCTCGCGAGGGTCCGGCATCCTCAGTCATTGTGAAGGCAGATGGTAGCGTACGGCTGCGGAGTTCCAGGACGCTGAAGGGGATGACCCAGCACTTCCACCAAATGCAACAAGAGTATTTTGCAGGTAGAGTTGATAAAGCGGTTTAACAAGCCGGATCGTTGAAAACCGACCTAGCGCGAACCACACGATCGTCAACGTCTTCTTCCACACACTGGCTGGCACAGAGCTGGTGCCGATGTGCTCCGGTACAATATATATATATATATATATATATATATATATATATATATATATATATATATATATATATATATATATATATGCGATTCTTCGCTTCTCATCGAAGGTGGCGGATTGAACTAGTTGGTATTCCATGTATTCCATATGTTACATGTTCTTCCATGTCTCTGTCGTACCGTTGGTGATACACACCCTTCTTCTTCGTATACTTCTTTTGTATTCTTATCCCTCTGAATGGCCTATAGCTCGCTCTACGCTTATGCCAAGAATTAATCACTTTATTCGCTTGATATCAGGTTAATGCCGTGTTTGGTAAGGATCCCGGACTCATTGCCTCCGCTTTCTTCTACAACAAAGAAAAGCGAAACAAAGGAAGATGTCATAAAGGCCTGTTTATTTCATGCGGGTCAATTCGGTGTATCGGTATCTGTTCCATTTCGTGTCAAATCAAATTACACGCACACACCGAGTTATGTCGCCGAGATTAAAGGAGCTGTAGAAAAAGCATAAACAACGCGTATACACCATGTGGTGTACAGGAGGGTTCACTCTACACTGATTGGGGAGGGGGGCGATGGTCCACGCCATGGATGCTCACGGGATCCCAACGTCCGTTGCCGTATCCTGCATCATGCTATATACATTGCGCGTCTCTCTATACGGGCCTCCCTCTCCGTAGGATCATTTTGCCTGTTCTTTTTGACTTCATTTCTTTTCCACGCGCCATTGTAGAGGCTGCTCCGTCCGCTTCGGGGCCACCCACAACTACGCACGCCCCACGCCAGCCGCGCGCTTCTCCGCGCGGGGTCCGCGAACGCACGCGATTTCTCGCTGCAATGCGTGCGTATACCGTGTGTATGTGCGATGGTTGTATCCGGAGACAAGGTCGGGTCAGGTGGGTCCCCCTCCCGCGCCCCTCCCGCAGCATCGGCTAATGGGATTGGCTGGCGGCGTACGGTGCGCCTAATGATCCGCGCACCGTATAGACGTGTGTGTACGTCCACGCAACATCCCCTCCCGCACAGTGCTGGGGGGTCCCGCACACGCGCGCCGAATGTCTAGATAGCTCGGCCCAACCAACGCTGCGTTCTATACTATGCTATACCTATACCTTACGTGAAGGCATTACGAATTGTCATTACTCGTGTGTTATGCTGTCGGCTCGATTCGTGTGCCACTATAATAACGAAAGGTCGTTCTTGTGACAGGTGCGGCACTGTTTTCGTATGCAAGAGTGGGAACGTCAGCCGTGTCGTGCTAAATGCGTTCGCCTTTTAAGTGCATGCAGTAAGCTTAACCGAAGGTGAGCTTATAGGTTGGCTTCGCTCAGACCTCGGCAGGGTGACCACGTGGGAAAAGAAAAACGCCGAGATGTGATGATGGCCGTGTAGCAAATTCTGTTGTGGAGTATAGTTAAGGTGCCCGCGCGGCCGGCCATAATACTGTGCGCACTTTTCTCCCCCTCTTGAGAAACCTGTACCTCCCTCCCCGTCCCCATCCTCCCCCTGCAGAGCGGCGGCTGAAGAATTGAAGGGAATCTGGAGAGGACGGTGGTTTCTAGTCTCCGTGGTCGATGCTTAATTAGAGATTTCGGAGCCCTCATCGAAAATGCAGCAGGTTTAGGTTATCCTTACGTGTACCACGAATGATGCGGAACTGCAACCGTAGTACTGCATTCTTAATACGCGTTGCTTTAGCGTTAGGAATGCAGACTCATTTGCCTAAGTGTAACGATGCGCTCGTTTCATTGCTTGCAGCGGTACGAGTAACTATACTTACTTCAGTGTTCCTTTAGCGCGCATCGGAGTATGCATATCACAACGCCTTTATGGTAAAACTAATGGATATGCCTGACTTTGTGTTGTTATTAAGGCCTTCTCTCCCTTGATGTCTCGTTGTTTCTTTGTCGATTTATTGCTCAATTAATGGGTGTGAGGTGCTTTGTGCTCATTAACAATTTGGTCCACATGTCGCTGCATTTATGCAATGTAGGCGATAAATATGCATGTTATACGATGAACTTGCGGTACGCTTTAACTGTTGAGCTGAATCTTCTCCCACGGTGCACAAGGAACGCAGTCACTTACTGACACGGCGACGTCTATAGTCGGTGACAACATCCCCTGCAACTTTCTGCATCGTTGCCTTATCGATCAGGGGAGTTAAATAAAAGTTAGCAAATTAAACTTAGATATTCTTTGTCTCAGTTGTTCCTTGCAGCACTGTGGCAACTGGATGACCCCTTAGCGAATGGGAAGGAAAGCAGTGACAAATAACCTATGTCCAACTCGAGATAATTTGTGTAGATGCGTCAGCCAATTACGTTTGCCTATTTCTTTGGCGTCATGGCAGAGCCGAACTACTTTCAATCTCGTCGTCACTCGGGCAGTGTGTTCTGGAGCATGGAGTCGTACATCGCAGATTCAGTGCGGTTTTATGGGCCGTGCTGGTGCTGAATTCTAAATTCGTCACCGAGTATATATAGTTGATAACGTCGCGTCCACACGTCGTACGCAGGTTTCTTAACTTATTGAGCTGGTGTAAGTGCCCGCAAATTTATAT
Organism: Dermacentor silvarum; assembly: GCF_013339745.2. NCBI lineage: Eukaryota > Metazoa > Arthropoda > Arachnida > Ixodida > Ixodidae > Dermacentor > Dermacentor silvarum. The sequence goes on along the minus strand of NC_051164.1, from coordinate 17,176,778 downwards.
CCCCCTGACTAGCTTCGTTCCAAATGTGGTATTGCCCTTACATTTTGCACGCCGTTCTTGGTTATTCGAATGAACATAGCTAGCAGCATCGCGTTGCTAGCAAAGAGGAGGGAGAAACATCACTGACTGCTTCGGAAGAAGGCTTCGAAGCGGAAGGGTTGGCAAGCGAGATCGAAGCACGTGAAGTGAGAAAGTCATTCGTGCATACTATGAAAGAGAGAGTCATTCGTATACGCTTCTCTCTCTCTCTCCTGTATGCGTGTGTGCGTGTGTGTGAAAGAGAGGAGAGAGAGAGAGAGAGAGAGAGAGAGAGAGAGAGAGAGGAAAGATAAGTGTTGAATAAATGAATAACGTTTCCCAAGTTCTCTTTCGTTCAGCCCATTTGGTCTTCCATTTATCTTTTCTACCTCCTTTCGCCTGAGCAAAACAAAAAAGGAAGGTCGGAAACTACGGGAGTGGTTTTAGCGCCGAAACAAGCTTTTGCACTCCGAGGGAACCCACGCAACACTCGGGGCGCTCGTGCGAAGTGTATCCGTCTTCGTTTGAGCCGCGATTGTTTTTCACCTGCATGGCCGTTCGCTGCTGCCTATTATTCTGCACGGGGAAAACAGAAGGTTTCTCTTCTTTCGTGCGTTCTCCGCTTTGTCTTCCAGGAATTTCTTCTGCTTCTCTGGTTGGTTCGTTCCAACTTTTCTACGTCCTCGTCTGGGGTTTTATGCACCTCTTCAATACTCCGTCTCACCAATTCCGTGCAGTGAAGCGCAAGCTATGAGCAAACAAAGAATTTTACACCCTTAAGAGTGCTTGTTTGTCCCGTGGCTAACACATATACAGTCGAACCCGGATAAATCGAACTCGAAGGTGATCGCGAAATCGATATATCAAAATTAGATAAATAAAATAAAAATTTTACACAAAACTTTTCAAGAGGATATTGCAGCTGTTCGTTATACACGATAGTTCGTTATATCCGGGTTCGACTGTTTAGGGCTTGTATAAAAAAAGTTATTGTACACGACAGCGAGCTCGAACTACACCCGCGAGGAGAGGAGCCGTAGTTGAAAACTGTGTGCTAATTCTGACAACCTGTCGGGCACCGGAATATATGACTCGAGAGAGTTTCACCTGCGACAACTTCTGAAAGTTCATTTCATGTCGTTTTCGCCTCGTCTGTCGTAGCTATCTGTCGTAGCCCTAACCTTTGCCGCACTGCACGGAATTTGTGAGACGGATCTTTCCGGAGGCCGTGGTTGCACCGTCTGATGCACGGCATGCGCTTATACTTGTATGGTGCAGCGCGCAGGCGTAAATACACTGAATGCATTGCGGTGACAAATGGGGACGTCTTTATCGCCGCCTTTCTCGCTTTTCTTCGCCCCCTTTTTTACGATACTATTCGTCCCTCACAGTTGCAGCAGCGAGCGAAGAAATAAAGAAAGAGTTAATAGATCGGCAGGGCTATATAGACTTCTTCTAGCTCTGGCTTTTGCTTCGCGACGCTATAAAGCGTTTGACCCATTCGCGAAGGCTGTAGAAATAGCTTGTGACGGGCCGATTTTGGACGCTCTAACCGATCGCGGAGAGCTGCGGAAACGAGAGTGATCGCGCGGCGGTTCCTTGGAGTGCTGCCAAAAAGGATGGAGGAATATCGTGATGTATTGTAGGTCCCAAGAGGGAGAGAGTCTTTCACTTTGTTCTCTGTTTTCTATCTCTCTGGCTTTTTCTTCTTCTTCCTCTTTTTCGTGATTCTTTTTTTTTCCTTTGTTCGCGCTGGATTTTGGGTAGCTCGCAGGTCGAGGCGTGTGGAGTCAAAGACTCAAAAGGCACGGGTTCAGTGGTCTGATGATGGTGGTGTGAGAAGCTTGTTCAAACAAACGCCGTTGCTGCTGCTGCTGCGTTCGAAGGAAAGAAGGCGTAGCTTTTGTACGGTATAGGGGTCGTTTACGCGAATGTGGCTGGCGGTGAAGTGTGGGGGAGGGGGCGTTCTGCGTGCCCCCTGGTAAATCGAGCGTTGCTTGAAAGTGGGTCTCGGACGCGCGGAACTCGACGCCGCGGGTTGGAAGGGTCCGCCATTTTTACTCTCCCGAAAGCTAAATATAACGGCGCGAAACTTGTCTATAGGCTCGGGTACAACACGTCGTGGCATTGCGCGCTATCGTAGCGGCACGAACGTCAAAAATAAGGATAACAAGCCTGATTTACCCTCCACCGTGTATCGAACACATTCCTGTGCGGCAATATGCAGTTGCGAGCCTATACACTGAGCTGAACGCTATACAGTGAGCTGAACTATACAGGGTGTTTCAGCGAACACTTTCAAAATTTATTTAACGTTGCCTGTGGCACATAGTCCAATTCCAGTTAATGAGCTGGTCTACTCGAAGAGGCGGACATCACTTGCACGAAAAATTGAAATGCATAATCGACTAATTAACAAAAATTCACTAATTAAGTTTTTAAATCTTTACCTGATGGCCCATATTGCAATTTACAAATTGTAGCCGTGGAGTTCGCGAGACTGATCCACTTAGAATTAATTCTCAGGATGACACCAGTTTCGAGATATTAATTCCCGAACTTTGCGGAGAAATGCATTTGCGTTCCAGTTAATTTTGAGCTTCAATGCATGAAGTGACGTTTTGTTAATAACCTAACTGGAACGCCAATGCATTTCTCCGCAAAGTTCGGGAATTAATATCTCGAAACTGGTGTCATCCCAAGAATTCGTTCCAAGTGGATCCGCCTTGCGAACTCCACGGCTACAATTTGTAAATTGCAATATGGGCCATCAGGCAATTAGTTAAAAACTTAATTAGTGAATTTTTGTTATTTGATTATGCATTTCAATTTGTTGTGCAAGTAATGTCCGCCTCGTCGAGTAGACCAGCTCATCAACTAGAATTGTGCTATCTGCCACAGGCAACCTTTAAGAATTTTTGAAAGTGTTCGCTGAAACACCCTGTATATATATATATAATCGCGCAACATGCACTCGGTAGTTTGCGCGGCGTTTTGTGCGTCACTAAGACTCCGAGAGTGGTGGCGTCTATGCGTGTATTTCTCAGGCCACTTAGCTGACGTTGTTCGCATCGGAAAGAAGCTGTTCTTGAGAAGATGGCGGTGTTCGCTGCGTGAGCCTCTCCTGCTGTCGCTGTAAATGAGTTCGAAACCAATCGCCGAAGTCTGCTCGGAGTTCCTGTCATTTTGTTTTTCAGCTTCCTTTTCTTTCTTTTCGGGACCTAGCGCATACATAACGTTATTTAGTCGTAGTTACCCTGGACATCTTTCCTTTGTCCTTATCTCGCTTGTCTGCTCGCTTAAGGTTTCGTGAACACTCGCCACAATTGTCTTTTCTTCGGCGCCTGGAGCAAGTTTTGGGACTTCCTCCTCCTCAGTCCAATTCTTCTTCGTTCTGCGTGGGAAAGAAAGAAAACGAAGCTGCTTATTTTCTCGCCCGTGAAAAAAAAGGACACACAAACAACACACACGCACACACACACTTCCCTTCGCTACCGTATTGGCCGGCTTCGTTTCTTCATAGTCCGCGGGTCCCACTATTGTTCGGTCTTCTTCCAGAGCCACGCCGTTGTGTTGAGCTCTCTATATGCTAGAGTCTATAAATACCCGAACAGGTCTTGCAGCCTCGAAGCTCCGTATTGTTCTCTTTTCTCCTATACGCTGGCTCTTGTTTTAGCCGCGGCGTCGGCATCGCTTTGCACACTGTTTGTTTACTTTGCATGCCGAGAAAGTGCCGATGGGAGAGGGGAGGATTCAATTTCCGGTGCCGAAAGTGGAAATCGACCGGTTACACCGAAGCCCAACAGCGGGGCGGTGGTGTAAGCGGTACTGGATGCCCGGTTAGAAGTGGGGTTGAAGAAGAGGCCAGTTCTGCGAGAGATGAAGAAGGATGTCTCTCTCGGCGTCGTTCCCTCGCCCCTGTCATTGCGGCTTGGGAAAGGAGGAAACGCTGACAGCTCGCTTTCATCTGTGCCATGGTCCTTGATGAATGGGCGCGAACGACTCGCCTACGGCTAGCGCTTCGACCGTCTTTCGCTGTCGCCCTGGTTGGTCTCAACGGCGCGATCTCCTTTCCTTGTCTTCTGGGGCGAGAAAGAAGATGCCGGTGCCTCGAGCGCTATAGGAAACGCAAGCGTGACGTCACGGACGCCATTTTGTATTCCTCTTGGCGGTTTCCGTAGTGACGCCGGAAATTCGGTTGGGATGACGCGCGCATTGTAGCCGTATTTGTGGCGGGTTTTAGGACGTTAGTTTGTTTTGCAATACTATACCTTTTCGCGCTTCGCCGCTCTCAACAACAATCTTCGCCAAGTAAATTGTGAGAACTTGGGCCACGTCTATTAGTATTACCGTATGAGTAAACCCACGACAATAAAATTGTTGTGTGTTTACGGAACTGAATGTGATGGCGGCTTCGCCGCATCTTCGTGACGTCATGCTCTGAAGGGCACGCACGTGCTAGCAGAACGAGGAGTGCAGACGTCGTTGAAAACTTTGAGAGTGCTTGCTTGCTTAACACGTATATATATCTTACTTCGGATACGAACATCCCTTGGTTTTAGCCATTGGGTTCAAGTGGAAAGGGGCGCAGGTGTGAGGATCATGGTTGTGATTATAGTTAGTGAGCGGCCAGATCGCCCATGCGTACATACAGAAGCACACGTTGTAATAATTTTTTTTTTTTATGTCCGGGCGATGTGGAGGGTGCATCTACAAGGTGAAGCTCCGCGGATCTGAGCGTCTCTGGCAGCATACTAAAAGCTTTGTGTCCGTTTGCAGACCAGGACAGGTAGATAGTAGGTGGTTCAGGTCAGCGGGGTTGGGGCACAAGCGTTTTGTGTATACAGCGTATATTATGCTGTGTATGTATCTTTGATCTGCTGTCGCTCTCCGGGATCAGACCCAGTCTGCAACGCCAAGCGGGTACGATGAAAGCCTATGTCGGCAGACACCCGAGACGGACGGCTGCTGCATCGAAAAAAAAACTTGGCTGGAATTACGTGTTGAATTCGGCGGGAGTGTTTATGCTGGCGACAGGTGAACGTTTGCTTCACTGCGACGATATTTACCTGTGCAAAATGCCGGTATGTAAAGGACAGAATCGTAGCACGTTCTGACGGAGCACGACGCTTTGTGTGAAGGTGCAGTTCCACTCGCTTGATAATCTGCGTGCGCTGTGCCCAGTGCGTGCGTGTGTGTTCCCGAATGCTGTCTTTAGTACTTCGTAAAGCGTGAGGATCGACAGACGGAATGTTTAGGCTAAGTGCCGGAAGAAGCTGCTGCTTAACAGTGAGAATTAAAATCCATTCCGTTCCGGATATTATTTATTTCTACCCCCTTTTCCCCGGTGTCTTGACGTTCGTTAAAAGCGCTTTGTATTACGGGTAGAAGGCCTGCAGAGCGAATACCTGTTATCGCGTGCCGCTTGACGCAACAAGTTTGATAACAGAATGACAAGTGTGCGAAGTCCTTACTTCGAGCGCTCTCGGCCTATGGATCCGCCTTCTATAGGGAATGCACCGGCATTTGCAGATGCGGCTCCACTTCCAAGTTCATAACTTTGTCGTTTCAGCAGTGCTGTTTTCTTATCATTCTTGATATATAGCTTATTTAGCCGTGTTGCTTTTGTTTTGCTCATTTGGCAGACCTTGAAAGAAAGAAAGAAAGAAAGAAAGAAAGAAAGAAAGAAAGATAGAAAGAAAGAAAGAAAGAAAGAAAGAAAGAAAGAAAGAAAGAAAGAAAGAAAGAAAGATGTAGAAAAGGTGCCTCTCTACCTGCAGAGCACCTCCCAAGCTATTTGTGAACCGGATGTTCCCAGACTGCGAGGCGGCCACGTCGTTATTGACGATTCCGAAGAAGCGTTTCATGCAGTGCCGAGATCGTGGTGATTACGCCTTCTAGTCGTCGTCTTTCAGCCACCTGCAGCCCGTTGCATGCAGGTTTTATACCGCTGACATACCCGGTAGCGGATCGAGAAGCGTCCTCTCCGCTCCTCGAGATATATGCCGGCGCATCAATGCTGGTAGTATTGAGCGTGCAGCCCAAAAATTGAAGGCCAGATCGTTTGTACACGCGCCGCAGACGGGAAGACGCCGTCTGCTTCTCTGTATTATTAATAGAACTGGTTATTAGTGAAACTGTTATTAGTATAATTCTGTAAGAAGTCCACCTATAGTGGACTTGTCCATTTCGTCTGCTGTTGAAGTTCTGATTGGCTGGGCTGAGATGCGCTTTAGCAGGAGCCACGCGCCAATCACCACTTCAGCAGCAGACGAAATGGACATGTCCACTTGGTGGACTCTTACGGAATACCTCCCCCAGTCTCTGACCAATGCAAAAAAAAAAAAAAAAAAAAAAAAACACTACTTTACGTTTAGCGATTTGCACAGTTACCTTGTTCAAAATTCCTTGTTATATGTTTTGTTAGCGCGGGATCTGTACAGATTCCGAAGCGTCAAGTTTTACGACATTGATCAGTGACCTGTTCAACTAATGATGCTCTTTATCCGAGCGGACGTGTCTTCCGAGCAGACGGTCGAGCTCTTCATTACGTCTGCTCATATATTCTTAAAGCAGACGGCCGTCTCGGTCGGTGCGGACATGCCCTCGCGGCAACTCTTTGCCGCTTCCGTCTGCGATCCAGTGCGGCGCTGGATAGCAGACGCGCCGCCGCCGTTGCTGCACGTGCTGCGTCTGCATGCTGCTGCAGCAACGAGGCAATAGCAGCAACAGTCCGGTCGCGAGCCCGTGCCGCGCCTCCACACTTCCGTCATCTGGCCGGCGGCTGCAATGCCCGCCGAGGCGGCAAGAGGATGAAGACCCCCTCCGTGCGCCATCGCTTCTTCGTCTTCTTCTTCGCTCCACGGCGCTGAAAGGAGGAAGAAGAAGAAGTGGAGAAGGGCGGATGGCTTGGGTCCACCACGGGGGCGCGCCGTGTTTTCGCAGGCGCAGGCTCCCTAGCGCAACGACTTCTGCTATATGTACGCACTCTATATACTTCTGCTTTGCTGCTGCCATGCGGCTCCGGGCGCCCTTCTGTCTTCCGTTGCCGCCGTGGCTGCCGGCTGATGCTTTGCACTGCTCGCCGTTTTGTTTATTTGTTTTGTCGGTATTCTTTGTTTAAGTCGCTGCGTGTCTGCTTTTCGCCACAGCCGCGTAGTCGTAGGTTTTTTTGATGCGGTGGCGGCGTTCGGGTGAGGTCTTTGCAAATCGCCGCGGCGAAAGCTCGCCCCTGCCGTTGCGCTTGGCTGCCGATCGCTCGTAGGACAGGCGGGCGAGTGGATCGACGCCCAAACGGCCCGATGGGCCGACTCGAAGTCGGTTGCGTTGTCGTCGGTGTGCGCACATTATGGGAAAGCTAAATCGCTGCATGCCAACTACTACTTCTTGTTCTTCTTACGCGTCCATGGGCGTCGTGGAACGACGCCACGGTGCGGGCTGTGTACAAAGCTTTTCGACCGTTCTTGCGTGTCTGCGTTGGTGCCTCGCTCACTCGTAATAAATACATTTGCTAGCTTTCCGCACGCCGATCCGAACCCCCTCCCACCCCAACTCCCCCTAGTTTGCGCGAGAATTTCGTCTGAAACGATGTAGTGCGTTTGTTTTCATTCTTGAAACTCGACTGGCCCAGTTCCCCGCATGGACTCCGAGATTCCTGTCGTGAGTGCATGAGTACTAAAGCGCCAAACAGACGACACAAGAACAGACCCGTTCGTGTCTCTTCTTGTGTCGTCTGTTTGGCGCTTTAGTACTTCAGTAACATGCACCAACTCGCCCAACAAAAAAGTTCTGCTTGAATAATGGGCCTCTTCGATTATCTGTCCCTGACAGCCCGAGGGGGTGCTTTACAGCCAATGAGCGTTTCGTATGTAGCGTCTGGGGTGGTCCTGGACAGTCCAGGGGGTATTCTGTAAGAATCCACCTAGTGGACTGTCCACTTCGGCTGTCGCCATTGGCTCCAGCTTCACGAGCGCGAAGATGCCAGCCAGTCTCATTCGCGCTCGTAAAGCTGGAGCCAATGGCTACAGCCGAAGTGGACAGTCCACTAGGTGTATTCTTCCAAAATACCCCCCCCCCCCCCCCCCCCCTCTGTGGTCGACAAATCGAAGAAGCCCAGGGGCTTCACAGCGCTGACGACCGAGCCGCGTGCCATGGATTTCGGAGGCCACATCTCTCTAGCTCGCTGGTTTTGGTTTTGTCTAGGACGGAATGCAAATGTGTAGGGGCAGTTGTACACGCTGTTTCTCAAGCGAATGACGTTAAGTGGGCCATGGGGTCACGAGCTGTCGGGTTTTAACTAAAATTGCTAGTTTGTTTCTGAATCAAAGTATAGAGCGTAAGCCGCGACTGCTGAGACCGAGAGTAGCTTAGACGTAACACTAGTGTTCCTGTAGTCCAGTGAGGACGTCTATTCCCATGTTTACCAGTGTGGAGATCACTCACATTTTAGTCGTCGAGCAGAGAGAGAGAGAGAGCGAAAGGATGCGTAGAAAGGCTAGATAGGCAAGGAGGTTAACCAGATTCACTTCTGGTTGGCTACCCTCCATGGCCCCCTGGGATGTGGCGATTGGACCGATTGAGAAGAGCCCGGGTTACGCAAAGCCCGATGTACACAATCTAGCGTTAGTGGACAGTGTTTCCTCTAAGTATGTTATGCAGGCCCATGGACCGTAGAAATTAGAGCCGCGCATATACTAACAGCCTTCTGCTCGGAGTTCCTTCGGGAGCACTGGCCTAGAGCTTTATCTTCTGACAGAGAACGACTGTGGAGTATGCCAAACACTTCGCACACCATCCAGCCTAGACTCACAGAAGGCACACACATACGAACGTCTAATCGCAGCTGCGTGTGCCGCGCATGCATGCTTGTCATCATCCAGGATGTCGCCGGAGACCGTGGCGGCTTATTAACGCTTCTGCGGTTATACGTGAATACGGAGTGCTCGCTGTGGAGGACCCAGCACCTCCCGATTAATAGAGAACAAAGACAGATGAGGCGTGGCATTGCCATTCGCGGCGAGTGCTCTCGAATTGATTGAGTCGCAACTCGTCCTTTGTTCGCACACTCTTAAGGCTTCAGGTTTAAAAGAAAGGAGAGGGGGGTGGGGAGGGGAGGTGTCCAGGCACCGAAGACTAGCAGCAATTAAGGACAACTTTTTATCTCGCAGGGTCGCCTCGAAACACGGTTCCCGCGTGCTGAGATTGCAGTATCGATCCCTCAGCGCTGCGGAGTGGTTTTTAATTGATCGACCGCACTTCGCTTCGGGTCACTTGCGTCGTGGTCGTGCTTTTATTTCTTTATTTTTTAGCTTCTTTCTTCTTCTTCTTCAAAAGATAGCTGCAGCTTTGCTCTTGCGTGGCTCTCCTCTTAATTGAAGCGCACTATCTAGATCACACTCTGAGAGCAGTGTAGTGCGAACAATAGTTCGACGAACGGGACGTATATAGTGTACTAGGAGCGTGTACAGTGCGTCGTCCGGTTTTCATCATAATTGGAGTGCATTGTTAGAAACACGCTTCTACGACAGCAGGCTTCGTCTGCGGGGTGCATGACGTCGTGGCGGTGGAGCAGGAAGCACTGGATTTCCGGTCAGGCCGCATGATAATATGGATAGGCGCAGTCTTTGTCAGAAGTTCCGAAGCCACTCCTTCGAGCGACCAGATGTGATTATCACTGCCACGCTGCATGTTTATATATTGTAACCAACAGTTACGACAGCCGTTTCTAGAAAAACTAATTTATTCTGGGCGAACTTGTGCCCGTCAACTAAAGGTTGTACACTAAACAAAAGCGTCCCTCGAGCTTCACTTCTTCGAACCTCGTCTTTCTCTTTGTCGCCTCCTGTCGCGTGCCAGTCGTACGGCGCACGAGCCGCCGGTCTGTTTGAACCGGCCCAGCGTTGTCTTGCGGTGCTTTGCTTGTCGCTTGCGGTTTGGCGGCTCTTTTAAACACAGTTAGGATGTGGCGGTCGTCTTTGTTCTCGCAATGCTGGTGGCATTAGCCCCCTCCGAAGAAGCATCGTCCCGATGCGTCGAAAGGGTCTAGAGAGGTGAACTGCTTTAAAGGGCCAGTGGCCAGAGTGTGGCCGGTGCTAGGCTTGATCGCATGTGGAAATTCTGTTATTCAATGCCTTTCATGGTAAGGCTTCATTCGTACTACGTGTACGACCTCTGGGCGAGTCCTGCGTCGTGTGGAGCAGACTTGGCCTTCAGGAGTTACCTCGTAGTTTAAGGGACTTAGCCGGCGAAGTACTCTGTAGGGGCCAAAGTAACGGCGCAGTAACTTCTCCGAAAGACCGGGCGTACGTATAGGCGTCCATACCCACACTTTGTCTCCGGGGTTGTACTGCACCTCTCTTCGCCCTAGGTTGTACCGGTTTGCGTCGACGTACTGCTGTTGTACGATACGGTGCCTTGCCAACTGCCGTGCTTCTTCTGCCCTTTCTATGTACTCACAAACGTCAGGGTCGTCTTCGCTGCTGTTTACAGGTAGCATCGCGTCTAGTGTCGTTGTTACTGTCCGACCGTAAACAAGTTCAAATGGCGTGAACTGTGTCGTCTCTTGTACTGCAGTGTTATACGCAAAGGTAGCATATGGTAGAATACTGTCCCAGGTTCGATGCTCTACGTCCACGTACATTGATATCATGTCAGCGAGCGTTCTATTGAGCCGTTCAGTCAGGCCGTTTGTTTGCGGGTGGTACGCTGTCGTTTTTCTATGAGCAGTATGTGTTAGTTTCATAACAGACTGCATCAAACGGGCCATAAAAGCTGTTCCTTTGTCTGTTATGACTACCTTGGGTGCGCCATGTCGTAACACTATGTGTGTCACAAAAAACTGAGCCACTTCAATGGCGGTTACTTTTGTAAGAGAAGATGTCTCAGCATACCGGGTCAGATAATCGGTTGCTACCACAATCCACCGCTTTCCTGAGGTTGAAACGGGAAATGGTCCAAGTAAATCCATTCCTATTTGTTCAAATGGCGCTGCTGGTGGCTGTATCGGTTGCAGAAAACCTGCTGGTTTGAGTGGCGGTGTTTTGCGTCTTTGACAATCTCGGCACGATTTGACATAGTGCTGCACTGAATTCATCAACTTCGGCCAGTAATATTTCTGGCGGATTCTCGCCAGAGTCCTACTAACGCCTAAGTGGCCAGCTGCAGGGTCATCATGGCAAGCTTCTAAGATCTCGGCTCGCAGCGATGATGGTACGAGAAGTAGAAACGTCTCACCACTGTGCTCGAAGTTTCGTTTGTAGAGGACGTTGTTCCGGAGGACATACGAACATAATCCGCGGACGAAAACTCGAGGCACTTTAACTTGTCGACCCTCCAGGTACTCGATGAGCAGGAGTAATTCCGGATCAGTACGCTGATGATGAGCCATTTCCGCCGTATTCACAGCCCCAAGGAATGGAAAATCTTGCTCGTATTCAGGTGACGTCGATTCGATTGGTGCGCGTGATAAGCAATCAGCGTCATTGTGCTTGAGACCGGACTTGTAAACGATCGTGATGTCATACTCCTGTAGACGCAAGCTCCATCTAGCGAGCCTTCCAGAAGGGTCTTTGAGGTTCGCCAGCCAACACAATGAATGATGGTCGCTGATGGCTCGAAACGGTCTGCCATATAAGTATGGCCGGAACTTACTGATGGCCCATATAACCGCCAGGCATTCCTTTTCTGTAGCTGAGTAATTTGTCTCGGCTTTCGATAAGGTACGGCTTGCGTACGCAATGACTTTTTCCTGTCCATTTTGCCACTGAATAAGTATAGCTCCGAGACCAACGTTACTCGCGTCGGTGTGGATATCTGTTTCGGCATTTTCATCAAAATGGGCAAGTATAGGAGGACTCTGCAAACGCCGTCGTAGCTCATAGAATGCGTCTTCTTGTTCTTTCTCCCACACGAAAGGGACATCCTCTTTTGTCAGTCGCGTGAGTGGTTCGGCGATTTTAGAAAAGTTTTCTACGAAACGCCTGTAGTAGGCACACAGTCCTAGGAAACGTCTAATAGCTTTTTTGTCTCTTGGCTTCGGAAACATTTCTACTGCAGTGATCTTCTCAGGATCGGGGCGGACGCCTTCAGCACTGACAATGTGTCCGAGAAAGCGGAGCTCGCGAAAGCCGAAGTGGCATTTTTCGGGTTTTATGGTCAACCCCGCCGTGCGAATAGCGTCCAGAACTGCTCTCAGTCGCTGCACGTGCTGCTCGAATGTAGTGGAGAAGACCACCACATCGTCAAGGTAGACGAGGCACGACTGCCATTTCAGTCCGGAGAGAACAGTGTCCATCATCCGCTGGAAGGTGGCGGGCGCAGAACACAGACCAAATGGAAGCACCTTAAACTCGTATAAACCATCCGGTGTCACAAATGCCGTTTTTTCGCGATCTCGCTCGTCCACTTCGATCTGCCAGTATCCACTTTTGAGATCCAAAGAAGAGAAGAAGTAGGCATTTCGTAGTTTGTCCAAGGTGTCATCGATGCGTGGGAGTGGATAAACATCCCGCTTCGTGACAAGGTTGAGCTTCCTGTAGTCAACACAAAATCGTAGGGTGTTATCCTTCTTTTTGACCAGGACTACCGGAGATGCCCACGGGCTATTGGATGGCTGTATTACATCGTCCTTGAGCATTTCCTGTACTTGGCTTCTTATCGCTTCTCTTTCTTTTGGAGCCACTCGGTACGGGTGTTGGCGTACTGGTCTTGCAGGTTCTTCGACTACAATGCGGTGTTTTGCGACGGGAGTACGACGGACTTTCGATGAAGTTGAAAAGCATTCAGCAAATTCTGTGACCAAGCTCACAATCTTATCTCTTTGTGGTGATGACAGCTGCCGGTCAATATCGATAGAGGCAAGGACACTGTCTAAAGTGGCAGAAGCTGGTGATGCTGCATCGAGGGTTGACACATCCGCAAGTTGTGCATAGTCATGAAGAGACGCTATGGCTGTTCCCTTCGCCACGTGTTGTGCCTCATTGCCAAAGTTAGTCAAGAGGACATCCGCACATCCGTTACGCAGGTGAACTATGCCTCTTGCCACGCATATTTGTTTTTCCAGTAGCAGCCCGATATTTCCGTCTGCAAGTCCCTCGTAGTCACGAAATACGTCGCTCCTTACAACAACAGTCACACTGCACCGCGCCGGCACCGTCACGTGGTCATCCACAATACGCAGAGAGGAAATATGTGGCTCTTCCGTATCACAAATGGCAACAGCATTTTCTGTAGAAAACAACACGCGAGACTCTTGCAAGTCGATAATTGCGCCATTCGTTTGCAAAAAGTCCATGCCCAGTATCAGATCACGGGAACACTCAGGAAGAACAATAAAGCTGTTGACGTATATAAAGCCTCTAATTCCGATTCTTGCTGTGCACATTCCTACGGGGTCGACTAAGTGTCCCCCGGCTGTACGTATTGGAGATCCGGTCCAATGGGTCAATACCTTTTTCAATTTTCTGGCGAGTACACTGCTAATAACTGAATAGTCCGCACCCGTGTCTATCAACGCAGTCACTTCGAAGTCGTCGATGATGACACGCAACTCAGAAGTAACGGCGTCATCACCGCACTTGTTCGTCGTTTCGTCACTGCCGTCGTCTTGTCGGATTGGCGATGGAGGGCCTTCGGTTTTCCGGGCGTCAGCGGCCTTGCCTCCACAGGTCGCTGGCTCTAGTTTTCCCGTCGCGGACTTGGTGAGCGACGCCTCGGTGAATTGGAAGATGGACGCGGACTGGGCGACCTATAACGCATAGGCGCTGCCGATCGAGGTACATCTTGCGGGGGGTTGCGAATAGTCTGGCGCGTAGATAAAAATGCCTCAATGTCATAAGGACGCTCACCGTTTCGAGGGCAAGGTGCATTCACGGAGAAGCCACGCAGTCCTACTCGGCGATACTGGCATTCCCGATATAGGTGACCAGCCTCTCCACAGTGGTAGCAGAGGGGACGCCGGTCTGCAGTGCGCCATACATCGCTTTTACGTATTCTCCCTTCCGCCATGGGCGGCACATTGCGAGGAAGTCCCTGGGGTATTGCGGCGGTTCGTCCAAAGTCGGTGCGTCCTAGGTCCTGACGTAAAACTTGGGCGTACGATATCCGCGGCTGACGCTCGGGTTGTGCACGGGGCCGTTCCTGAGGCTCTGGCTCACAAATTACTTGCCGGACTTCTTCGCGTATGACATCGGCAAGTGAGGACATCGTAGGAGGGCTTTGGGCCAGCTGAAGTTTCTGCAGCTCTTCCCTTACGACGGACCTCACCATTTCGCGTAGGATGTCCATGTTGTTGGGAAGGGTTCCTGACCCAACGTCAAATGATGCGACGCTTACATCTCTGTTATACTGCCTCGCACGCTGCTGCAGTGTCCTCTCCATCGTCGTCGCCTCTGATCGAAATTCGGCTACAGTGCGGGGCGGATTACGAACCAGGCCGGCAAAGAGCTCCTGTTTCACACCGCGCATTAGGTGCCGCAATTTCTTGTCCTCAGCCATGTTTGGGTCGGCTCGGCGGAAGAGGTGGGACATGTCTTCAATGTACATGGTCACACTTTCATTGTTCCGCTGGTTCCTCGCCTGAAGAGCGGCTTCTGCCCTCTCTCTGCGGTCCGTGCTCGGGTACGTCGCAAGCAGCTCTCGTCGGAAGTCGTTCCACGATGATAACGACGCTTCGTGGTTTTGAAACCACGTGCGTGCAGATTCCTCCAGAGCGAAGTACACATACCGGAGTTTCTTCGTTTCGTCCCAACCGTTACATCTGGCGACACGCTCAAACTTTTCGAGCCAGTCCTCGGAATCCTCGAATGTGTCTCCGTGAAAGGATTCTGGCGTCAAGGGTGAGTCAACGACGACGTGAGGAGGGATCACTTGAGTAGCCATCGCACTGGCTCCTAGGCTTACTGCCGCCGCTGCCCTTGGTGAATCGACGAGAGGACCAAACTTGGGGGCCTCACCTCGTATGCGGCGACTTGTCCGTTGGTGGACAGGCGTTAATTCCGTTGGCTCCAAACTTCGGGGATCCGGGCTACCTTCCCTGGCGCGTGTGGGGCTTGGAATCATACCCCGCACCTCCACCAGATATGTAACCAACAGTTACGACAGCCGTTTCTAGAAAAACTAATTTATTCTGGGCGAACTTGTGCCCGTCAACTAAAGGTTGTACACTAAACAAAAGCGTCCCTCGAGCTTCACTTCTTCGAACCTCGTCTTTCTCTTTGTCGCCTCCTGTCGCGTGCCAGTCGTACGGCGCACGAGCCGCCGGTCTGTTTGAACCGGCCCAGCGTTGTCTTGCGGTGCTTTGCTTGTCGCTTGCGGTTTGGCGGCTCTTTTAAACACAGTTAGGATGTGGCGGTCGTCTTTGTTCTCGCAATGCTGGTGGCAATATATATATATGAAAGTTTGGATACACAAAACTTCATGAGTCCCAGTGCGTGACTCGATCACATGTCTAGTCACAAATGAAGTGACTTCGAAGCTTTTGACAGATATTAACAATGTATTGTCCTTCTCAAATATTTACACAGTGTTGTAGATGTAAAGCTAAAGGATTTCCGCATTCATGTATCCTCGCGGTTGCATTGCGGAATAATCAACACGTTATCGTATGGAATGGAGTTGTCTTCTAAATAAGTCGGTTATGACGCACTTGCCATCAGCCATCAATGCAATCGCCGCATGGTATACGTAGAGACGGCGTCATTGGCGAAGTCCTCGTTGACCTAGAGAGTCACTGACGCCTCGAGTGATTAGTGTGGCAAATGAGTAGTTGATGCGCAAGATTTTTCTCCTCTTGACTTGTCATCTCGAAAGTGAATTTTTTAAACCTCTAAATTAAGTCGGGCTTGTGCGTTTTTCTTTCTCCACGAAGGGAGCAATGATCGGGACCCCCTGTTTACTTTTGCAGACCCTGAAAGTATTTATCGCCGAGTTCGAAAACGTTTGTTCACAGTTCACACGGACGTCCAGCGATTCCAGTGAGACAGGTCTAAGGAAAGAAAAATTCACAGGGTCTCTTATGTTATCTCTCAGACGACTTGAAGGCGAAAGCCCTAGTGCCGATGCATTAAAGACGGACACTTACTTCGCTTAGTCATCCCTCTTAGTTCGCTTAGTCATCCACTTAATTCGCGTAATCATCTATCTTAATTCGCTTAGTGATTCCCTTAATCCGCCTTATCATCCATCTTAATTTGCTTTATCATCTCAATTCACACGCATCTTAAGGGGGGGGGGGGGTATGAGTGCTTACGGTGGTATGAGCCATTGATGGTGATAGTCTTTGTACTTTTCGTGTCGTCGATGCGTTTTCGCTCAAGGACTTTGAAGGTCGACTGAACAATGAGACATATAAGGCTTTTGCCTTGAAGTCGTGTCTGCAGAGCGGTTGAGTGCGCGCGTTGAAGCGCAGAAAGCCAGGCAAGCATATACATTTCATCGCTTGTAAGCAACCGTCTCGACTCGATAGGCCTGGTGCACGGATTCCGGATCTTCGAACGTATGTGCGATACGCGATTCGTAAGCTCTCTCACCGCGAGTGTAATTTGGCCTCGAATTTTTATCCTGTCACGAACTTTGCTCAAGTAGAGAGAGAGAGAGACTACGCTGTGGCAAGTGTACTTAAAGGCGCTCAAATTCCTGCCAACGCTTATACTGGCGGATCCTGATTCTCTTCGAAAACCTCCGGTCCAGATGGCAGGTGTTGGTGTTCAACTCACGTCCATGCGCGCTCACAGGACTATGGGGTGGGCGAGCGGGCACCACGGAGACGTTTGGCGCACGTGCGCCTGTCTTATCAGTTGTGTGCATAAGTTTATGCAGCCTTCGTTGGGTGCATTTGCAGGCCGCCGGGCAGAAGGTGCGCAGATGGCAAGCGTAAGCAAGGCCGATGTAGTCGCCCCCGGCCTTTCAAACACCGCTGGCTGCAGCGTACTTACTTGCTAGCATCTATCTCGGAGAATGGGGGGAGGGGGGTTAGGTGGTGCGAGGAGATTAGCTGGTCCCTCGCATTTGCAGTGTTTTCCTGTATGATCGTGTGGAGCCAGAAATTTTGTCCTTGATATCGGAAGCGTTTAGGTGAGCCGAGTGCCTTTCCTAATTTTTTTTCGTTTATTTCGCTTCGTTTTCTCGATTCGTTCTTTTTTTCCCCTCCTTAAGCTCTCTCGATCTTTTAAGAGATAGAAGCGTCGAGGGCGATGCGATAACACACGGACGAGTTCGGCAAGTTAAGTCGGAAACGACGCTCAACGGATTTGAGATGGAAAAAAAAAAGAAAAAGAAAAAAAGAAAACTGAAAATAAAGGCGGAGATGGGGAGAGGAGAGAGAGAGATTACGGGAGGCCTGTAGTCTCAGTGGTGTACAGATGTTTCGACGGCTATAAATAATCAAGCGGTCGGCTTGAACTTAACGTTTGCTGTTCAGCATGCATTAGGTTAACGATAACAACAGAAGGAAGAAGGAACATACGTGGCTACGGCTTCGATCGGCTTTCGAGAAGCTGCGTATATATACAACACTGTTTATCGCTTAGAAAAGAAAACCCGTTTTTCATGTTATAGATCACGCAGTTCACGATAGTTATCCATTAAGAAATACCCGTAGAACCACGTGGAAATATGCGCATGTATTTCCACCCAGGAAGCACTGCGTGTAACGCATAACGAAGCGTTAAACATCGTCGTTCGTAGTTTAGCGCTCAAAAATATAGAAGTAATAAGGAAGATAGGAAAGGAAACACGGAGGGAGGACGTCTCAAAGTCAAGAACAGGTCGTACATTAACTTTTCGTTTCCCCTCTGCACACTTTCCACTAACCTACAAAAAAGGGTGTAGGAAAAGAAAAGTGTTGTGAAAATAGGCACGCAGGCCTGTCTGATGTGCTCAAGGAACTCATCTCTTTCTTTAATCACGTTTTGGGAGCTGTCTGATAACGGGGTTGGAGACGAGCGGCGCCGCCTCTTCGTACCATACACGCACTGCCGTCCTTAGCGCAGCAACGGATCCGCCGGAGCGGAAGCTCGCCGCGGAACCCCGGGTCCCACTTCCGTTTTGGAGCCGGAAGCTGCCCGAGTTTTTTTTTTTTTTTTTCTCCTTCTTTATAACTTTTCTTTTTCCTCTTCTTCCGCCATTCCTCCACGATCTCGCTTCTTAATATTTTAATTTTTTTTTTTTTTTTACAACCTCTTTTCTCTCGGCCCGATCTTGGTGTGTCCGGACGCGGAAATAGCTACGTCGTTGTTACGGCTGCACCCGGGGTTCGGAAATAAGGAGAAGACGACGTCATAAAAAGCTCGGTAAAAAAACAAAAGCAAAAGAAGTTCGGTAGGAGACGCAGAAGACAAAATTAGAGAACATAAGTGAAGGGAGCTAGGGGGAGTGTTTCCAGAAGACGATCATACTCGTACGCGATGCCTTCTTCCTTCGACCATTATGACACGGTTCCGCTGGTCTTACGATCTTGCGTCTCGAACTTTCCGTTCTCGCAGAACGTTTCTCGTCTCGCGCTGTAAGTATATATATATATATATATATATATATATATATATATATATATATACCATCTGCGTAAACAGAAACCTTTATGCGTGCTCAAACAGAGCGGCACGTCGGGTACGAGCCGCGCATCTCCGCTGCGAGGCCCTTTCCTCACTTCTGCTCATCGTCTGCTGCAGCGCTTCTGCACGTCGTCTGCTTCTGCGGAAGAGGAAAGCGGTACGAAAGGATGGCGGAAGTGAGATGTCTGGAGAGGAAGACGAGGCGACAGAGGAAGGAAACGGAAAGATGCTCCCTGCGACTCGGCCTTTTGTTTCCTTTCCGGGGAGGCGAGTGCGAATTCGGCGTGCGCTACCATATATCGTTGTGTTTAGCGGGTTCCCTGTGCGAATTGCCGCACCGTGGGGCAAATAATCATTCTCGTCGTGAGGCGTCTGCGTGGCGCCTGCCTTGTGTTGTTGTTTTCGCCCTGCCGAATTTCATTCGTCTCGAAGTAAATGTATACTACATAGGAATGAACGAGCGATGACAGATTGCGTCGCGTAATGTCCTGACTGTTATTATTAGAATAAAATGCATCAAGGGTTGGTTCGCCTATCATTCTTGGTGCCGTCTGGCTGTTCGTAGTGGGATTATAATGTTATAAAGGGGTTACGGCTCGGCGGAACGGCGTAATGAATCGGATCGTTGCAACTTCGTCGCCCGTCACTCTCACAAAAAGCCCATTGTTGATGATTGGCGATTCCTAATGGCAATGCCTTTTTTCCATTCATTCAAGCCTTTGCACTCTAATGAAAAACTCCACTGCAAAATGTGGTACAGTGATGCGTTCAGTACGCATGGGTCCTTCAATCAAGCAGTCAATAGATAGGCGCTCGTCTGTGGACTCTTCCGTTCGTCTGTTCCTTTGGCGTTATCCTGTGCCGTGGTCGTCTACCAACTGTTTCAGATAGCTACACAATGGTGTATCACTCACTCAATCACCGCACTCACTCACTCCACTCACTCACTCACTCACTCACTCACTCACTCACATACACTCACTCACTCAACTCACTCACTCACTACCACTCACCACTCAACTCACTCACTCACTCACCTCACTCACTCACTCACTCACTCACTCACTCATCACTCACTCACTCACTCACTCACTCACATCACTCACCTCACTCACTCCTCACTCACTCACTCACTCACGTCACTCACTCACTCACTCACTCACTCACTCACTCACTCACTCACTCACTCACTCACTCACTCACTCACTCACTCACTCACTCACTCACTCACTCACTCACTCACTCACTCACTCACTCACTCACTCACTCACTCACTCACTCACTCACTCACTCACTCATCACTCACTCACTCACTCACTCACTCACTCACTCACTCACTCACTCACTCACTCACTCACTCACTCACTCACTCACTCACTCACTCACTCACTCACTCACTCACTCACTCACTCACTCACTCACTCACTCTCTCTCACTCACTCACTCACCTCACTCACTCACTCACTCACTCACCACACGCACGTCACAACATGACGTTCGTGTAGCTTTTATTGTGCTTCGATCTCTCTCCGTTATTCCGCTGGTCGAGGCACACTTTTGCTGTGGTTTGGGATGCCGATGTAACAGTGCGTCGTTTCTATATATATACTTTGCAGGCAACGCTGTCGAAGCTATACGCAAGTAGGCAACGATGACAACAACGATAACTTGTGGAAGTATATCAGGTTACACCAAATTACGTCATATTTGCGCACCGTAGCGCTGCTCTTATACGCGATGCACTGTTTTCCCGCGAGCGGTGCGCTGTGGCCGCTGGTCGCACAAGCGCACAAGCGTGTCACTCCGCTCGCTCATATATAATATTATATATATATATATATATATATATATATATATATATATATATATATATATATATATATATATGTGTGTGTGTGTGTGTGTGTGTGTGTGTGTTTCATCGAATTACATGGCGCATACACATGTATATGTCTTCTTCTTTTGATAGGTGGCGCACTCTTTTTTGGCCGGCAATGTGAGCAGCCAGGGAAGTCTCTCATAGGCAGAGCACCGTCTGCTATGTAGTATGTATGAAAGGTAGTTTGCCGATACACAGGTGGATCGGGGGTTATGCCTCTCTTCAACGCACATCAGATATATACATACAGGTGGGACGCACTCTCGTTGGGCCCCGGTCTAATCGGCATTCCGGATCTGGCCGCGGGCAAGGCGAGCGGGCGGAGCGCGTGCGCGCGTCTTCTAGGAATGCGAGCGAAACTTTCGCCTCCACCGCCGGGGTCGAGCCGCCTTGCCCCGCGTGCATGGACCGGGCCGTTCGTTCGTGCCGCCGGGGGTGGCGAAGGCGGCAGGTGCAAACGGCAGGTTTTGCGAAGGTGCGTCGCCTTTGCAAGTTTCCTGCGTTGAGGGTGGGGCGGGTTTGGGCGGGTGTCTGAACGTGCGTGCCTCGTCGAGTATGTTTTGCGCTTCGCTCGCAACGATTGAGGAAAGGAGAGCGGGGGAGTGCATCATGTAGTGGGGGAGGATGGAGGCTCTGATGGGAAGGTGTAGTAAGGGCTCAGTGGCATTGCGTGCTCTCGTTGTAAGAAAGAGAGAGAGGAGGAGGAGTAAAGCGGTAAGGAAGGGAGGAGCACGTGGCCTCAGAGGACGCCGTTGGGTTGGGGAGACGGAAGATATGCCCGCAGTCTCATTGAGTTCCTGCTCTACTCCAGTTCGACACGAGCCTAACGAATACCGCACTCCTTCGTAAAAATAGAGGATGACGTCTGGATGCCAGTTGGGGCAGGGATGTAAAGACAACTGCTACGCCTATTTCCTCCTCCTCCTTTTCCTCATTATCATCATAACCATCATCATCCCGTCATTCGACGAGAGGGGAGCGCGCAATCATGCGCTGCCGCTACACCCGACCGCTCGGCTTTCTCCCGAGGAAGTGAGGAGGGCGAAGAGGAGAGGGTAATTGGCTTCGATTACGTGGGATCATCTCCCGTTAAATGCCCTCCGGCATGTATAGGAACGGCGAGGTCCGGCGCGCGCAAGAGTGGGAAGCAACACGGTTCGAGGCGTCGGAATGTGGCGGGTCCCTCTCTTAATACGCGCACGCCATGTCGGGCGCCTCGCGCTGCAGCCACGTGCCTCTCGCGGACGAGGCGGGCACCTTTTGTTTCTTTGCCGAAACGTCGTTAGTTGAGCGGTATTATAGCCCTCTTGTGCGCCATTAAGCGCTGCGTCTTCGCGAAGATGTCGCGATGCGAGTGCTGGAACTGAACTGTGTATGCGTATGCATGACGCCAGTCGGTGGTTATGGTGTCTTTCATTCTGCAAAAGCTTCTCTAGCAAAGTGACATGATCATGTGCGAGAAATAACGGGTACATTCGACTGTTTTTTTTTTTTGTACATGCAGCATTTGTTTTGGAATTTCGGCGTCACATCCTTTCCGGATTAGGGCTGTTACTGTGAACGCAGTGCGTCGCGCGAGCTGACGCTGAAAAGTTATTCGGTGCCGTGTTGGTCCGCTGTATATTTACCTCAACGTGAAATACGCGTTCTCACAGAAGAGTGTAGCCTCGCTCTTTAAACGCGAGACTGCATTCTTTAGTCTCGAAGTACTCGATATTCGTCGCTTGTTTCCGTATTCCAAAAATTCCTTTGCGAACATTCGGCCCGTTGTTTTATACCGGGTTCGTCTTTCTTGCCGGAGTCGGCCGGCCATCTTCTGTGATCACGAATGTATGTACCATTCCCGGCCTTACGTGTATATATCCTCACGATTCCATCGTATACGTATACAACTCCGGAAATCTCTCGTTTCCAAGCCAAGATGCACTTCCGCGATGTTCACCCAGTGCATCACATACCACCGCGCGGATGCTTGCGGACTTCCTCCATGACTTGTGTACGCTGCACATGTGTATATACGCCCGGTGTCTCGCCGATCGTTATCTTCTCAGAAGAAGAAGAGGGCGAATGGTATGGGACCAACACGGCCATGCCTCGAAAGCACGTCCTCCTACCTCATTCTTTCTTCGCTGCCGCGGAAGGGCACCGCGAGGCTTTTTGTTCTGCCCAGCTTCATCGCCCAACGGCTAGTACGTACGTTTATACGTATGGTGCCTCGACTATATCTCGGCGCGCACGTCCGATTGTTGCAGTCCGATGCGCTGCGTGTCATCCATATATCCTCCTCTCGGGCTGCAGCGATGGCTGTGCATCCGGGTTTTTCCTTTTTTTTCTATCTCTCTCTCTTTCCCTTTCTCTCATACGCCCAATGCAGCAAGGACCCTCTCTCTCGGGCAGGGACACGATGTAAACAGAGCCGGCATCACGAATCCATTTATAGCGCACGTTCATCGGCGTCTGTATGTATACTGCACGTCTCCGCAGCCGTCCGTATATACACTACATAGCGTAATACGCTGCGTACATGGCCCACCCTGTACGCACGAACAGCTAACGGCATGCCATAGAGCTCTCAGAGAACGTCGTCGCTGCGCGCGCGGGACCTCCCCGTTCTATTCTCGAAGCCCGTGTATAAGCATGCATATGCTATAGAGAGTTGCGCCTTCGTCGCATCCCGAATGCGCCCTCGCTGGCAGCTATATACTACGTGTCCCGAAGGCATGCATGTCTCTCTTGTCTCGATGTCTGTGTGAGAGCGGCGGCGGCGGGCCCCCGCTTTTAAACGCGGAAGGTCTACCCCCCCCCCCCCCCCCCTCCTCCTCCTCTCATACCCCCACCGTGCACTCACTGTTCTGTTCGTGGAAGCTGCGTGCCATTACCGTCTTTGGAAGGCTCGCACAGCGGGACGACTCGTCCTTCCATTGTTCCTTTCGGCCCGGCCGGCCGACCGACCGGCAGCGAAGCAAATGGTTTCCGAGCGAAGCGGTGTACACGCGGATGGCCGTGCCTTCTCCTTCCTCCTCCAATGCTCTCTTTGAGAGCCGCGCAAAGCCCCCGCGTCTTCTTCTCGTCCTCTCCTTCCCTCTCGTACACTCTGCAGCATCACCATCTCGCTCCCTGCGAGCGATGGCCGGCGGGTGTAGGTATAGGTATCCCGTGCGGGCTCCTGTGGATGAGATGGACGCGGACGACGACGGCTACGGTGGCGCGACTTCCTTCCGTGTCTTCCACCAAACCTCCGTCCCCTTCTTCACCCCCGTGAGCGCTGCCTGCCTGTCCCGTTGTGGCTCTCCGGTGGCGCGGATCGTTGCAGCCGATTGTGTGTGCCTGCACTATACACGCGTGTGCGCGCGGGGGACGCGCACTTTCGGGCCCGTCGGTCGTGCGTCTCGTTGTTGTTGTTGCTCGCTTGTCGTCCCCTCTTCTCGGGGAGGCCCGATTGTTGTCCGGTGAGATGAGAGGCGCAAGAAGGCTACGAGGAAACGGTGGGGATCCTCTCTGCGAGAGAGGAGCGTTCCCGCGGTGTTTTCCGAGCGCTGGCGCGCGATCTTTGTCGAGATGTCAACATTCCTTAAACGTCACTGTAAATGTCTGTGACGTGTCAATTTGTCTTCTTTATTTTTTTATAGCGCCGTTTGTTCGACTGACTTGATTTGAATTGGTTTATTTTTGAAAAGCCTGTGTTTTCATTTTTACCACCACATGTCGCACGTTGTTGGCGTCGCTCTCTATATAGGCGATGATCTTCGGATGAGGGTTTTCACACGACCCGCCGTGGTGGCTTAGCGGCTATGGTGTTGAGCTGCTAATTGCACGACGAGGTCGCGGGATCGAATCCCGACCGTGGCGGCCGCTTTTCGATGGGGGCGAAATTCAATAACGCTCGTGTCCCGTGCATTGGTGGCGCGTTAAAGCAGTTGGGTCAAAATTAATTCGGAGTCCGCCACTACGCCGTGCCTCCTAATCAAATCTTGGTTCTGGCACGCAGAACCTCAGAATTCAGGGTTTTCACGCGCACGCAGGTACGGATACATACATGGCCAAGCGAACAAAACGCGCGTTGGTGCAAGTGTCGGGCACCTCATTCATCAAAAGCTGCGGTCTAAGTTACGCGGTATTACAACGGACACCTAAGGGCACTCTCCTTGCACTCTGTGCAGTTTTGAATCTCAAACTTTTACACCATACTTAAACACTAAAGGATCTTGCCATGTGTATACAGCTTTGCTGCAAGTTCGGAAGTCCATGAAGGCTGTAGCTGCGTTACGACACAGAAAGTTTGATTGGTATATATATTTCATGTGCTCGAGCAAGAATGCCGCCAGGCTTTGCTGTCAGCGTCTATTCTTTTTTAATTTTTTAATAACTTAGCACGTCCATATTCAGGGCATGTGTGCCTTGTAAAAGGACCGCCTTTATAAATACTTCCTGCCATCCGGAGACAACGTATTTACGCAACTTTTCAGCATAACTATGTGCCTTCATACGGGGCGTCCCGTGTACGTGCGGTATGTTTCTTTGTCCTGTTCTTAGCAAAGCTGTAGGTATATCATCAGCCTATATTTATGTCCACTGCAGGAAAAAGGCGTCTCCCTGCGATCTCCAATTACCCCTGTCTTGCGCTAGCTGATTCCAACTTGCGGCTGCAAATTTCCTAACTTCATCACCCCACCTATAGTTTACTGCCGTCCTCGACTGCGCTTCCCTTCTCTTGGTATCCCATCTCTTGGTATATAGGTATCTACCATCTACCATAATCCATTTTTCTTTCGGCCTTCGGGTGCTGAATATTACACTGTCTGAAACATTGACCCGTAGGAAGCCTTACCGGAGGCCCGCGATAAAGCCTTATACATACGTGATGGAGAATCCGGGTTTGAGTGAGTGACCCAGGGCACGAATTCCACACTTCAAAGGCGCACCGGGGCGCATACGTTATTCCGCGGGCCCCGCTCGTCCATTAGCAGATTGGAAGAAGCTCCGGCTTTGAGAAATTTAATTCCGAGAACCTTTTCCTATAGCACAGCCGCGGCTTCAGAGAAGTTCTCTTCAAGGGACTTCGGGAGATTTCTTTGGCATATTTTCTTTGCGGGGCTTTTGGACGCTGTGCGTTTTGTGCTGTGTCTATAGTTTAGTCTCTGCTTGCATTCCCCGTGCAGCCGCGAGTTGCGAAGTTTGAAATTTCAACATCTTGACTTACGCGCTCGTCCTGTTTATGGGCGCCTTTCAAAGAAACGCCGTGAATTGCGAATCGTTGCATTCATAACGCAACATTTTGCCGAAACTGATCGACTCGCAAAGTTACAAAGCCGCCTGAAACCAGAAAGCCGAAGTTTAGGCCAATCCATTTGTACTAACCATCATTCTGATGATAGATGAACCGCCGTACATGTACTTGCAGTTCACGTATGTAGACACTATAGTACGTAGTTCCCTTTAGTAATTTTTGTATAGGAAACCAGGTTATGACTCGTATATATTGACGCGTGCTCTATGTTGAAATTTAGACTGCGATGACGATATGTGCTTTAACGTGCTCCGTGTAGTGGGACAGGGGGAACTTGAAGACGAAGAAGACGTCTGTTGTTCTGGTGGTCTTTTTGAACAGGCTGTTCCGCTGCCGTCTTGCTCCGCCGTTGTTGTCTCTTGTTCGCGTTGAACCGCGACACTGGTGGAAGTGCTGCAGGTACACAACCCTGCCTGATGCTCCGGACTCCTCCTGGGAGCCGTTCATCCAGCCCATCTGCAATTACAACTCCTGTGCATCGCTTCAGTCGGCGGTTGCTAGGCCTTTCCCCCGAGCTCAACCCCCTACAAGAACGCTTGTCCGAGCCCTGTCTACCTCTTCCAATGGCAACCGCCAGCCTGCCACAGGTTCCACGAGTTCCACAAGACAGCTCTACTCACAGTCCGTCCCAGGTAACCCTTCTGCAACCACTGATTCCCGATCGCTTTCATGGTGGCGCACATGAAGATGTTGAAGACTGGCTTGACCAGTACGAACGTGTTGCCAAGGTCAATGGGTGGACTGCTCAACAAAAGCTCTCCCACGCGTATTTCGCCCTTGACGGTAGTGCTCGCACGTGGTTTGAAAACCGCGAAGCCAGTTTCGCTACATGGAATGATTTCCAACACCAGCTGATTGAAACATTTGCGAGTGTCGATCGACGGGACCGTGCCCAGCAACTAATTGAACTGCGTTTTCAGAAAGGCAACGAAACTGTAGCGATGTTTGCCGAGGACATGGCCCGCCTGTGTCGTAGAGCTGACCCTCACATGCCTGAGGAAAAGAAATTACGCTACCTTATGCGTGGCATAAAAGAAGAACTGTTCGCCGGACTTGTGCGCAATCCACCGAGTACCGTGGCGGATTTTATAAAGGAAGCCACTGGTATTGAACGCGCACATCCATCTAAGGTGCAGGCAGTACGATCGCTTGCCCACCAGCACTCCTATCAACGCCGCCGCAATGACCATTAGCAATCAGAACTCCCTTCGTGATCTAATTAGGGAGATTCTTCGCGAGGAACTTCAGAAGCTCGGGATACCGGCAATGGGCACACCCATGGCGTCAGTCGCTGAAGTCGTACGTGAGGAAATCAGGCAAGCGTTCTCCGCAGGCGATCCTGGTTACGAGCGGCGTCCCCTAAGTTATGCCGACGCTGTCCGACGTCAACCAGCTGTTATGCCCATGCGGTCGCAACATCAGCCGCCGAGACCCACACCTTGGTCATCACCACCAGAGGAACCTCTCAGACACCCACCTGTTGTGCCGATCCCGTCCTACCGCCAGCCGTCATCCGCTGCATTTTGGTCACCGCCACAAGACGAAGCTTCGATGCGCCCGCAAATTCGAAAAACGGACGCATGGCGCACGGTTGATAGGCGCCCCCTCTGTTATCACTGCGGAGGCATCGGCCATATTTCCCGCCATTGCTGGTACCGCGACCCCTCATTTCGACCTCTTCCGTCCTGGTCTGACGGTCGACGCACCAGTGACGACTACATGCCACGCCGCGACGACGCTGCTTTTCAAGGTCCTCCGGTGGCGCGCACTCTGAACGATGACTCTCCGCCTAACCACCAGACCGATTTTGGCCGACGGTCACGCTCTCCGTCCCCTGCTCATTCATCTTCACTGAATGGACGTGCCTTTGCTGACCTCCGGGGAAGGAGGTCGCCCAGCCCACGCCGGGGAAACTAACGGCGGCGACCTCTGGGGGTAAGGTTGCGGGCCGGCAAGCAAGACGATGAAAAACCCCCAATAATCCCGCCGCAAGACGCCGTCAAACCGACACACTCTGATACCGACGAAATTGTGAGCGCAGATCTTATTGTTTCCGTTGACGGACAGCAAGTGCGAGCGCTAGTCGACACTGGTGCCGATTATTCGATAATAAGTGAAAGCCTAGCCGTTCGCCTTAAGAAAGTAAAAACGCCCTGGATGGGACCCCACATAAGGACTGCGGGTGGCCAACTGCTCACGCCTGCTGGAAGCTGTACGGCGAGAATCACCATAGGAGGTTCTTCCTTCGTGGCAACTTTCGTCGTTCTTCCGAACTTGCTGTAAAGATTTAATCATAGGCATGGATTTTTTACGGGAATACGGCGCCATAATCAACATTCCGGAATCGCTTGGTTACGTTTCACAAGAGCCCTGATTTATTTCCCTGCTTAACGCCGCAACGCAACTCCTTTCGTCTAACCGAAAACGACGTGGTCGTCCCACCTAGGTCATGTATCCTTGTTTCGGTGGCATGTGACGTACCATTGATTGTGAAGGAGTTGCAGACCAAGTAACCCCCATGCTTATTTACTCACGGTATCTCCGTTGCACGAGGCATCGTAAATATCACAGATGGGCGCACGAACCTGTTAGTTAACAAATTTTAGCAGCCGAGCGACGGCACCTACCAAAGGGCACGGCTGTAGCTTACTTTGACGACGTCGCGGATGTTCGTGGGTGCGTTTCAGTACTAGAAGAAGGACATGCGCAAGACCCAGCACCTGTACTTGACGTAAACTCTACTTTACCGCAGCACGAGCGAGAACGACTTCTTGCGCTACTAGGCCGAGTTCCACGACTGCTTTGCGTCGACGTCAAGAGTCGGTCGGACGCCCCTAACCAAGCACCGCATAATCACAGGAGGACGAAGTGAGACCGATTCACCAAAACCCTTATCGTGTGGCCCCAAAAGAACGTGAAGCGATACAACAGCAGGTAAACCAGATGATTGAAGACGATGTGAATTCAGCCTTCCAAGAGCCCCTGGGCATCGCCTGTAGTTTTGGTCAAGAAGAAGGACGGCAGCCTGCGTTTTTGTGTGGATTATCGAAATTAAATCAGGTTACAAAAAAAGACGTGTATCCGCTTCCCCGCATAGACGATTCACTTGATAGGCTTCGAAACGCTCGTTATTTCTCTTCCATGGACTTAAAGAGCGGGTATTGGCAAATTGAAGTAGACCCGAGAGACCGCGAGAAAACCGCTTTTGTCACGCCAGATGGACTATACGAATTTAAGGTCTTGCCTTTCGGCTTGTGCTCTGCACCTGCTACTTTTCAACGGCTTATGGATACCGTGCTTTCGGGGATGAAGTGGAAAACCTGCTTAGTCTATCTCGACGACGTCATAGTGTTTTCCGCAACGTTTGAAGAGCACCTTGAACGGCTTGAAGCGGTTCTGCAATCTATACGGTCCGCCGGCCTCACCCTAAAGCCGGAGAAATGCCACTTTTGCTTTGCGGAGCTAGAGTTTCTTGGCCATGTCGTCAGTCACGCGGGAGTCCGCCCGGATCCTAAAAAAATTGCCGCTGTCGCACAGTTCCCTGTTCCTTCTGATAAAAAGGCTAGTCAGACGCTTTCTGGGCCTCTGCGCCTATTATCGGCGGTTTATTGCAAACTTTGCTCGCATTGCGTCGCCGTTAACTCGCCTCACGAGAGATGACGTTGCGTTTGTATGGGGCGACGAACAGCAAGCTGCATTTAACGATTTGCGGAACCGTTTACAAACGCCCCCTGTGCTGGCCCACTTTGACGAGACAGCTCCGACAATGCTTCACACTGATGCCAGCAATGTTGGTCTCGGAGCTGTTCTTGTGCAGTGCCAGGAGGACACAGAAAGAGTGATCGCCTATGCAAGCAGAACGCTCTCACGCGCAGAAGAAAATTACTCTACAACCGAGAAAGAATGCCTCGCCAGTGGTATGGGCAGTTACAAAATTTCGCCCTTATTTGTATGGTCGCCACTTCAAAGTTATCAGCGACCATCATTCACTCTGCTGGCTCACAAATCTGAAAGATCCTTCCGGGCGATTAGCACGTTGGAGCCTGAGACTGCAAGAGTTTGATATGACGATCCTGCACAAGTCGGGGAAACGGCATACCGACGCTGACTGCCTGTCTCGGTCACCCATAGAATCAGCTCCTTCGACCGATGAAGAGGAAACAGCATTCCTCGGCCTTCTCGACACGTCTACCATTGCACAACAACAACGTGACGACCCTGAGTTGCTTGGTCTGATTAATTTCTTGGACGGACGAACTCAGACAGCACCTAAAGCTTTCGCAAGGGGATTACCATCGTTTTGTTTAAGGAACAACGTTCTATACAAAATGAACTTCTCATCGAGCGGATCAAGCTATTTGCTCGTCGTTCCTACTGGCTCTTCGTAGGGAAGTACTGGAAGCATGCCACAACGAGGTCACTTCTGAGCATCTAGGATATACGCGAACACTGAACAGAGTGCGACAAAGATATTATTGGCCAGGACTGCCCGTTGCCGTGAAACATCACGTTCGGACCTGCTTAGATTGTCAGCGGCGCAAGTCACCTCCAACGAAACCAGCCGGTTTGCTACAACCCGTCCAAGTACCGCAAACGCCATTTACCAGATCGGAATGGACCTCTTGGGTTCACTTCCTACCTCTACTACTGGTAACCGCTGGGTTATTGTAGCAACTGACTATCTTACTCGCTACGCCGAAACAAAAGCTATCCAGAGAGGCACAGCAGCAGAGGTGGCCCGATTTTTCATAGAGAATGTTGTGCTGAGACATGGCGCACCAACCATCGTCATAACAGACCGAGGCACCGCATTCACAGCCGCGCTTTTAGATCACGTCCTGATGCTCAGTGGCACAACTCATCGAAAGACAACAGCCTACCATCCACAAACAAATGGACTAACAGAGCGTCCTGAACAAAACACTCGAAGACATGCTTTCCATGTACGTGAATATAGAGCACAAAGATTGGGACGAGATTCTGCCTTATATCACGTTTGCTTATAACACGGCTAAACAAGAAACTACACGGATGACTCCATTCAGCCTTGTCCACGGACGCGAAGTAAGGACGATGCTCGACGCCATGCTACCACACGAACCTGACGACATTGACATGGATGCCGAAGCGTTTACGCAACGTGCAGAAGAAGCCAGGCAGCTCGCACGCGTGCGAATACACCTGCAGCAAGAATACGATGCAGATCGCTATAATGCCCGTCATAGGCCTGTAACGTACGACACCGGTGACAGAGTATGGGTCTGGACGCCTATACGAAAACGGGGACTATCCGAGAAGCTGCTGAGGCGATATTTCGGACCCTATAAAGTGCTCCGTCGGCTAAGTGACGTCACATACGAGGTCGTTCCAGATAGCCCTTACTGCACAAAGCGCCGCCAACACCGTTCTGAACTTGTGCACGTAGTGCGCATGAAGCCCTACGTCAGCGAGTGACTGTACGAGGGACTTTAGTTCTCACCAAGCGAACTTATTGTTTAGCATCGGGGCGATGCTCTTTTCGAGGGAGAGCAAATGACGCGTGCTCTATGTAGAAATTTAGACTACGATGACGATATGTGCTTTAACGTGCTCCGTGTAGTGGGACAGGGGGAACTTGAAGACAAAGAAGACGTCTGTTGTTCTGGTGGTCTTTTTGAACAAGCTGTTCTGCTGCCGTCTTGCTCCGCCGTTGTTGTCTCTTGTTCGCGTTGAATCGCGACAATATATATATTTTCTTTGCAGCTCGCTCCGACCGCCATTCTCTGGCCTGTGCGACCAAAGTGGTGTACGCACAAAAAGATCAAACTTGTTAGGGACAAGAACTTGGTTGTGATGGCACGCTGCTGCGTCTCCCGTTGCCGAAACCGACAAGGCGAGGGCAAAAGGCTTTTTTTTTTTTTGTTTACCATCCGGCGAGCGCAAACGCTTGCAGCACATTTGGTATTTGGGCCGTCTCGCATCGTCGCGTTGCTACTTCCAAACCGGCATTATTAAGGCCAGTTAGTGACTGACGAAGCAAAATCGCGCCTCAAAAACTGTTCGGCAGGGCGCGATCAAAGTTTTCCGCGGATTTAATCTGGTAGCGCGTTAGCCATCATCTGCTACGGCAGGGTCGACATGAGCGGCACCACTGTCGAGATCGCGCCTCGATCGCGCTGGCCGCGCCGGGAGCGACTAAATCCCCACCAGAACACACCAGTGTAGCCAGATCTCGTCTTGTGCGGTTCCCTAGATTTGCGAGGCGGAGATGTCCCTAGTGAAGTCACGCGACTGGGTGCGCGCTCGCCTTCTTATCGCCTCCCCCTCCTCGTACGTGCGTGCGCCAGATTTCTACGTGTGTGCACGCAGGAGATGAACGTGGACGCAAGGTTTGCACTTGCAGCTTATTCTGAAGAGAAATGAAACTATGTTGCATTTATTTATGAGAAATCTAAGTTAGCACGTGTAACGACAGGGTAGGTGAGCCTCAGCTAGGCGACTGGCCACGGCCGTCTGGTGTTGAGCGATCGGGCAGTGACGAGACGCTCTCTCGAATCGTTCTTGACGCCTTTTATACGGTCCCCCCCCCCCCCCCCCATTCTTAAAATTATTTTCTGTTACGTTAGTCACTGTCGCACTCTTCAACATTCACCTGATTTTGAACGGCGTGGCGGCGCCTAGCATTCCTATATTTGTTTCTGCGTGTACTTCAAAGCCATGCACCTACCTGCCCTCCCACCTGTTTGGTGTGGCGATTTCTTAGCTTCCCTGGCCCAGCCCACCCGTCCTTGACATATCTTGCTGTGCGTAAATCAGCGTTCTGTAGGTAGTTCGATCTTGTTGATGCTCAAAACATTTAGCAAATGTAATGCTATCTATTCCACAAGGCAGTTGCTAAGCTTATGGTGGTGCAGTTTATTTTGCAATCAGCATGTCATCAGCACTGCATGGTTCCAGCTAGGAGACTTGCCTGAACCGATTATTGTAAAAATTTTGCACGTCTGAGAAAACTCGATCTCGGTTCCGTTTGTGCCTTTGCATATTCTGCATCTCATAGCAGCACACACTGCGTGACTTATCAATTCACAAGTTCAAATAAAGTCAGCCTATAATCTGCGTTGACAAACGCGCTCACGATCTACAGGTGCATTGCAACAGTCGCCTTACTTTTTCGACCTGCCACGCGGACTTCCCGTAGCTCTAACCGGCAACAGCTTACTGGTTCAAGAAAACGGAAAGTTCATGTTTCTAACGTGACTTTTTGGAATCATGAGGTTAGTGGGCGCACAGATGTGAACAGATTGCGGAATTTGAGAACATAGAAAGAGCCTGAAGCATTACGGCGGAGCGAACTAAATTTCAGGTCAAATAAACACACACACAGGTTAATGCGACTAACCGATTCCTTATCACGCACAATCGACCACTTACATACACAAAAAGGGTCAACAATCGTCGCCACCAAGACGATTCATCCAAATGATCGCACATGCCACACAAGACATAAGGCATCGCCGAAGATGAAGTCGTTGATAGTCTTAGCAATCTACGCGTGAATTCATGTGAGCGCTCGCGAAATAACGCAATCCTGGCTAAAACAAACAAACACAGAAAATATTATAAACAGAACAATGCGCATTGGCGGGTCCATCATTAATCATATGGGCAACAGCGAAAAAATATGCCCAGCGAGTTTCACTTCGCCTGTTCAACTGGTCGACTTAACTAGGGAATTTCGGCCTCCATTCTGGGTACATGAAAGAGCTAGTTTTGGTGAGCAGCCCAGAGTTGCCAGCATGATGTTTTCTATACCGTTAACCTTGGGCGATGTTGTGGTCGGTATTTAGTCTCGCGCGGCCGCGCCGGCCGCGCCGCGCGCTACAGTGGAACGGAGGACGAGGGAAGTGGTTGTCGCTACTTTTTATATAGAGGGGTTTCATCTGCGCCTAAAGTCCCTATAGGGACTTTATCTGCGCCGTCTATTGCGCGCCGCTTCGCGGCCACCTTCTTCTCGGAACGGCGAGTCAGTGGCAGTGCCGCTGCTTTCGGCGTCGTTCTTCGTAAAATCGCTGTTTTTCGGGCGTACGAACCACTCGCGACCTTTATCATGGCGAAGGCGGACCTAAATTGAGACCGCAACTTCATCTGTTCGAACGTATCATATTGCGCGCATGCGCGCGTGTGCCCTAGGGGGGAAATACGTTCGAGCAGATGTGGGACAGAGCCAGGTGGGAAAGACGACGATGAACGGGCGAGAAGTGCATGGAGGAAGGAAACAAAACAGGAGAGGCCCTGACGTCACTTTTTTGAAGCCGGAAGTGCAGCCATGTTGGTGTGCCACCTCTCTTTGCGCCTCCAATCAGGGGTTCTGCAGCTCGCCGGAGCAGATGGGCGCGAACTTTGAACTTGCATCGTTACGAGCCGCCGGAAGTGTGTGCTGCCGACGCGCGTCAAAACAAAGCCTACGAACTTCTGTAGCAGTTTTAGTGAAGCAGACGCGCTCCTGTGTTTTTCCGTGGCACGTTGAAGAAGACAACGAAGACCCGCACCGTGATTGCTTGAGTGTATCTGTTGATGGCCGACACTCACACTCACAGACCCAAAATACAACTTTCAAGCTTACACACCACACTCCAAAGTCAGCTTTTCTCGCGAACAAAAGGTGCTGCGGGAAAGACACCGGCGGAAAAAATCTTATCTCACTTTTCAGAGACCGAGAGCAGCAGCGAATGCTTCAGGAGGGCGGTTGCCATGGCAACGTTGACATTTGGGGTACCCGTCCCAGTGCTCCTTTGCGAAAAACAGCACGTGACTTCCGCCACACCTTCTCCAATACGTTCGTGCTGGCCAGGGCCTCTCCTGGGGTTTCCTTCCTCCATGGAGAAGTGGCACTAGCGCGTTCGCACGGTTTCCCCAAGGGGCGCAAACGAGCTGTGGAAGCTATGGGAGCGAAATGCGAAAACACCCGTGTACTTAGATTTAGGTGCACGTTAAAGAACCCCAGGTGGTCTAAATTTCAGGAGTCCCCCATTACGGCGTGCCTCATAATCAGAACGTGGTTTTGGCACGTAAAACCACATAATTTCTTTAGCTGTGGAAGGAACAAGAAAGCTACGTGAAGATAATACCCGGCATACAGGGTAAAGTGTGCTTTTCTTACTATTATTCTTTTATTTCATATGCTGATTCTTGAAAGCAAATTTCTGTGTTCCATATGCGCGATATAAAGTACCCAGAGACACATTGCTTCCGGTCTCTCTAGTTGAACTCCATTTAACCCTACTTGCAGCTACGAGTATGCCTTTCGTGGCTTGAAATACCTGGCGCGTAGCATTGAACAAGTGAAATAGACGCAGATCAGATGGCGATTGGTGCTTGTGGAC
The DNA here is from genome assembly GCF_013339745.2 of Dermacentor silvarum. Lineage (NCBI taxonomy): Eukaryota > Metazoa > Arthropoda > Arachnida > Ixodida > Ixodidae > Dermacentor > Dermacentor silvarum. The sequence goes on along the minus strand of NC_051164.1, from coordinate 17,141,684 downwards.
AAGATAGACACCAAAGGGGCAAACCATTCCTATAGAGTACAGTCCTTTCAAATCATTACAGCGCCCATCACGATGGAGGATTCTGTTGTCGGAGCCAGAGGCTCTGTAACAGTCACACACATATTCCATATAGAAAACCACCATTGCTTCCACGCTCTTTTGCGAGCCATAAGTCTAAATATTTCACGACATATAAAATGACATTACACAGCAAATGGCTGCTATCAAAGCATTTTTACAGAGAGTGCGTCTTTTAACAGAATAAGATAGATTCATTTTCGAACGAGGTATTGCGTAAAAAAAATGGGGTTGATCCCTCTTATATAGGAATCGGTATAGAACACGAAAGTGAAACGTGTCTTCACAGAAGTAGTGTAATGTTTATTGCACATTGATATATAATGTCTATTGGTGTTTTGTGGCTAAAGCGCCCTTAGGCGTTGATGCACCCACGCTGACGCCTGGTGGCACGTCTCCTCCATCACGACTACCAACGTCGATGACCATGAGCAACCGTCGTGCATATGGAAGCTGCACTACGCTGCACACGCTAGCACAACGCGAAAGACGAAGCACGTAACTGACACACTAATACAACGCGCAAGACAAAGCACGTAACTGAATCGTCACCGAGTCAAGTCAGCGCGTACAGCGCGTCGTAATTGCAGCCTCCGCGATCAACTTCAGAAACATTTTCAGAGCTAATTGCGAAGGCCACGCTCCGCTGTGCTGAGTACGGTGAACGCCACCTAGGTGGCGTTGGTAGTGCTTCTTGATGCCAGCGTCCCTTCGAATGCTGGCATCGAGGCGTCGTAGTGCTGAGACCACCGAAGCGTTCACTGTCGGTGCGCGTTAGTGTCATAATGCAGTACTTCTCTTTTCTGCTCGTAGGCGGCGGCACCGCCCCGAGCAAGAGCGCGGGTACACGGAGGAGTGTTAGATATATAAGGCGCGTCTGTGTAGCTCTCTGCAAATGCGTTTGTGGCGCAATGGGTTAAACGCTCGGCGATCTATCGTCGCGGACCGAGAGGTCGTGGGTTCGATTTCCAAATTTTGCATGTTTGTGGAACTTTTTCTTCTGGTTTCTTTCTTTGTATTATGTTCGTGTATGTTCGTGTGACGTATTTCCGTGACGGAAATACGTCAGTGAAGTCTTGGTGGACCCGGGCATAAAACACTTTCGTGTTAAAATATATTATTTTTGACATTTACATACGTATTACTGCACTCTTTAGGAGTGGCTGCCTTCGGGAGACGAAAATTGGCTTCACATTTTCTTTTTTTTTTTTATTCTTTAGTGCTGTGCACGATAACGTGAACTATGTGACTGTAGTCAAATGCCGTTTTTTTTTTCATTTCTGAAAAACTTCATTAAAAAACGGTCAGCCCTTCCACTGGGGTGGAGATGGAAGACTAGCGAAGCTGTACTATGGTGGGAATTGTGTATTTCCAATTATGACTATGACTATGATTATGAACGCGGGCCAAACGCCGTCGCCGTCGACAACAGTTGTGCGCGTTGTTTGTGTGACCGCACACAACCGCTGTCAAAACACTGGATACGTGACGAACGGCTAATCGCCGTTGTCGACACTGTTTGGGGAGAGGCGGGCGAGAGCCCAGAGAGACTCGGCGGCAGATGTCGGCAGGGCTGAGTGCATGCGCCGCAGTGGGAAAGCGGGACGCACACGCACAGTCTCGATGCCTTCCTCGCCCACGACTCCCCTTCCACTGGGAAGTCGCGTTTGCTCTGCGCCGTGCGTTCGCTCCCCGTGAAAGCGAGCGTCCCTCGCCCTCGCGCGCTTTCATTCGCACATACAGCAAACGGCCAATGAGAGATATTTTCTATTGGTGGACGCGACGATCGAAAGGTTACCCCTTAACAGCTTCGCTGTAAAAATCACCAGCCATTGCCCTGTCGAGAAAGTGGGGGTAAGCGAAGCTTGTCGTGTATCTGACATTCGTGGTGATTTTCTTTCTTTCTCTCTCTTTCTTTTACTGACCTTCGTGGTGACTTCCTTTCTTTCTCTCGTTCTCTCAATCTTTCCCTCTCTCCTTATTTCTTTCTTCCTCTTCCTCTCTCTCTCTCTTTCAAACTCTCTCTTTCTCTCTTCATTTCCTTCTTTCTCTCTCTCTCTCTTTCTTTTTTGTCCCTGGTATGTGCCATTGAGCTTGGACCCTTTCTGCACAATCGCCAGGATTGGCCCACTTTTCAGCGTGACACCGCCGCGGCCGCCATCAACACCACCGCCGACAGTTGTTTACTTTGTTTAAGCGAAGCTTTCATGGGCTTTTCAGGGTGTTTACGTAGGACGCTGTTCTTGGTTAAAGGCCATTTGAAAGTACAAAGGACATGACCAAGTTGCACACCATTGCACCGCGAAACGCTTTGCTCACTACAAAGCTGTGGAGCTCGAACATGTGCATTGCATGCATGACGACTAAGGAATGACATCGACGGTGCGACAGCGACATCATGACTGTACGGGAATGGCGACGGTGGCACTATAGGATGACTATTGCATGACGACAATGGGACGGCGATTCTGCAATAATGGTGACGTCACGATGACCGCTGCATGACCACAGTGGCATGACGAAAACGACTCGACCGCAATCGGATGATGAAGCTAGAATATACGACCACGATGGGATCACGACCACTGCAGAATGACGGTCGAATGCCCAACGCCGGCATGACGACCATGCAGTGACGACAGCATCATTATGGCGGAGTTGTGAAGGTGGTATAATGACCGTAAAATGACGAAGACGGAACGATGGTGACAGAACGATGACGATGGCTTGATGACGGTGGCGTGATGGCGATGCAGTGACAACGCAGGGAGGAGTAGAGAATGAAGGCGGCAGAACGATGACGATAGCACGGCAGTGAAGGAATAATCACACTGAAGGAAGGCGTTTAAGTAACGACGACGAGAGGAAAACGACGGCATGACGGCGACCACGTGCTTGTTTGGAGTCCACGCATACGTACGTCACCCGCCACTCTGGCCCGGCTCGACTCGCACTAGATCCGGTGCCGGTTTGGACGATGCCTGGTACCGGAAAATCTTACGAGACAGCACCTTTGTTATTAAATCCATAAATACATGCACCGAGATGTAAACCGATCAAGCAGGCTTGCCAATCTCGGGATGGTTGTCAATGAATGCTTCTCTTTAGTTAATATGGTGAAATTGAGAATGTGTATAATATCAATTCGATTGTGTCTAAACAACCTCGCATGCAAGGGCAGACGCGACGCACGGCGAGTACACGAGGGGAGACTGCGGTCGGGAGAGTTCGTAGTGTATTCAGCGCAGTCGCTGTTTTAATGCGGGGGTGAGGTCACACTGACACATCGACATAAATAAGGGTTGACAAACTAGAAGTGATAGTCGGCCACAGATGCCGCACCATAAGTTTAATATTATTTATTTATTTATTTACATATTGACTTATCTATTTCAAAGCTTGGAGTTAGGAAAGACTCAACGTGAAAAGCGACGCTGCTCCCCGACCGGCATTCACCATGAAATGTGTGGCCATTTAGCTCCCTACAGTCATTGACAGCCGGTACAAGTTGAAATCAGCTAGCGGAAGACAGGGGTAACTGGAGATCGCAGGGAGAGGCCTTCGTCCTGCAGTGGACGTAAACCACAGGCCGATGATGAAGTATTTTACAAGTAATGACCGCAGAAGGAATCCCTTAACAGAAAGCGTGGTGCGCCTGCTATTTATCCCTCCACGCTTCAACGTGCTATTTATGCCTGACGCTTCCCTCGTAGTGGCAGGAAGGTGAGGAACCCCAGCTGCTCAGCAACCACAAGCGCACCGTGGTCACGCACAGGATGCCCTAACAGCCCGAATCCCCAAATGGAGGGACGAATACGAGAGCTCACCGAACGAACAGGCCGCTGGAGAAAGGGACATGGAGAAGCAATAATTGAGGTCATTGCCCAAAAATCTGTACTCTTGGAGGAGATTTTCACTTGCCTTATGCACGAAGTATGACCTTGCAGGGACTTCTCTCCCTTCCCACCCCTTGAAGTGTGATTGTGTGGCCCTGTGGGTATATACAAAGAAAGCCTGAGCAAATCCATTGATCTGTTCCCAATCTGTCGCTCACACCTGATGCAGAAAGTGATACCCAAATATGGCGAGGTCTTTCGGGGCAAGGTAGCATCGGAGGAAAGCAAAGCTGGGAACGTGGATACAAAGGTTAAAGAAGGTGAGGTTCACTCTAAATGAGGTAATTCACTGGAACATGGGTACATGTGCCCTTTCAGGGACACTTTCGTCTCTTTTCTGTGGCTGTCGCTCACTATACGTGGCACGTTATGGCTTCGACCTGCCATGCGGAGCTGTTACATGCTTAGGAATGCCCGGAAGTGGAGGCCTGAATGCCTAGCTTAGAATGGACAGTATTGTCGAAGGGCTAGGAGGCCATTAAGACGTTCGGCGTGACCACGATCAATTTTGTGACATTAGCACATTGTGGGCTGAAAGAGCGTCTTTGGTATACTTTATAAACAGAAATCATTGCTGCTCAAATATGAGCACATAGGATGGATAAAAAGGCATACCAGGTGCTCCTGTGAAAATACTAACCACCTTAAAAAAAATAAGCAATCGCAGACAGCACAATTTTAAGTTTTAAGCAAGATTGTGGGAACAGGCGGAGATTATTTGCCAGTGAAATTCAAATGCCTAATTGATGAATTACAAAAATTTACAAATTAATTGGAAACTTCGTACTTTAATTATAGCCAGCACATATTGCAATTTACAAAGTGTAGCCGGGCAGTTCACAAGGTGGATCCACTTGCAACGAATTCTCAAGTTGACACCCGCTTCGAGTTGCCGGAACAGCTCATTGAATAAAATTTTGATGTCGTGCCACAGGCGACTTTTCAAAATTGTTTAATATCTTCACAGAAAGGCCTTTTGTACCTCTGGAATATAAACAAGATACCACTTGCAGGTCTATAAGTATATGGGAAGACGAAAATATATGAGGTATCGTTAGGCGATAATCTGAATTGTCTGACTGCGTTGTTGTCTCTCACGTCTTTTAACTAGTATTAGGCTTTAGCAAATGTTACTACGAGGCGTATACCTTTCTGCCTTTTATTGCGATAGCAATTATATGGACACTCAAAAGCAGATTTCTGCCGTCGGCGTCGCCGTCGCCGTCGGCGTCGCCGTCGCCGTCGCCGTCGCCGTCGCCGTGAGGTTCCGTATGACGTCATTTGGAGATGAAATCGTCGCCGCGCGCCGAACGCTGTATGTGCGAGTGAAAGGGCGCGAGGGGCGCGTCTTTCACGGGGAGTGAACGCACGGCGGAGAACAAACGCGCGTTCTGCGCCGTGCTCGCTTAAGGGCTGCAGAAGTAGGCGTCTCTTTTCTCCTTTACAATCACCATATATGTAGAGCAAACGCGCCTTCTTCGGACACGCGAGAGGCCGTGGGGGAGGGGGAGGGAAGGGAGGCGACGTTTAGCTGCGGCACCAAGTGCCTATTTATATCAGAGGCTCCAGCAACAGTCACCAACGCCGCACGCATTTTGAGCTAACGCGGGCAAAACGCCGATGGCGTCGACAACAGTTCTGCGTGTTGTTGCTACCAAAGCCGCTCACCTTACTTCGTATGACATTGCTGTGTTGCTATCGCATTCATTGCTTCGCCCTTAGGGCGAAACTGTGACATTTTTTTTAACATGTTTGATGTTAAAATTGCTTTCAACAGACATATACATACTCCACACGCTGCGTCTTTCCATCTTATATTTGGCACGTCCCTCCCTTGTGGGCGCTACTGAATGTACGCGTGTTGGTTTCCATAACGCTGTACGGTTCTTATTTTATTGCGATAGCAATTATATGGACACTCCAAAGCAGATTTCTGCCGTCGGCGTCGCCGTCGCCGTGAGGTTTCGTATGACGTCAATGAAGATGAAATCGTCGCCGCGCGCCGCCGAACGCTGTATGTGCGAGTGAAAGGGCGCGAGGGACGCGCGCTTTCACGGGGAGTGAACGCACGGCGGAGAACAAACGCGCGTTCTGTGCCGTGCTCCCTTAAGGGCTGCAGAAGTAGGCGTCTCTTTCCTCCTTTACAATCAGCATATATGTAGAGCAAACGCGCGTTCTTCTGACGCACGACAGGCCGTGGGGGGGGGGGGGGGGGGGGGGGAGGGAAGGGAGGGGACGTTTAGCTGCAGCACCAAGTACCTATTTATATCAGAGGCTCAGGCAACAGTCACCAACGCCGCATGCATTTTGTGCGAACGCGGGCAAAACGCCGACGGCGTCGACAACAGTTCTGCGTGTTGCCGGTGCTGCTGCATGTCCAAGTTTATACAGCTGATAAAGCTACTATCATTACTCCGTATAGCTCCCTACAAATTTGCTATCGCAATTGATGCTTCGCCTTTCAGGTGAAACTGCGACGACTTTTTTTATATGCTTTACACTTTGAAAATAAATGCAGAAATTGAGCTCTGGCGGGTTGTATTCACACTGCTTTCGAGATGTCGAAATTAAACAGTTGTTTTTGCGTTTAGACTTGCGCCTGCACTTCTTTCAATTTATTAAACACAGGTTCTGAAGAACTACTTACTGTATATATATATATATATATATATATATATATATATATATATATATATGTGAAGGTCGGTTCATTGCAAAAGGTCGGCCAGCAGCCATAGGCTCTTGGCTAAATGAACCAAATATAACCGCGAATTTGTGCTTCCCGTGTGTCTAAATACGTTCGACCCTTCCTACCTACCCTTTGTATATATATATATATATGTATATATATATATATATACATATATATATATATATATGAGTGTGAGTGTGTGTGTGTGTGTGTGTGTGTGTGTGTGTGTGTGTGTGTGTGTGTGTGTATACTGTATAACCCTACTGGTTGCGCTTTCGAGTGAGGGTAGCAGCGTTGTAATTTAAGCAAATACTTATGGAAGATGGGTAACAAAAGGTTAATCTTCAGTAGGTTTGATTTCTGAAGCTATATGCTCTACATTAAGATATGTTGAACCTTCTGTTACGTGATGTTCGCTTGTGCGTCCTGCAAACATTTCGCCACTTTTCGATGCAACTGCATATTTGTCCATTGTGGGCGAAGAATACGACGACGGTGATTTTGGTAAGCGTTCCCCTTTAAGTTTTGTAACGGCATATTCCGGGAATTATATAGGTGCAACTTAGCTGCTTGCCACGAACTGTACCGGAAGATGTTTCTACGCCTGAGTCTTCTTTCCTTTTGTGAAAGCGCAAAATATATTCGCGCTAGCGACACTTTCACACTTGGGCTCATTTTCCACGAACGTATGTCGTTGAAGAAACACGCTGATTCGATTGCTGCAAAGCTATTCCACGTTTCTTTCCGTCTTTACTTCCGCCTTAAATGAATTCCACAGAAAATAAGGTTGCTAATAGACGAGTATTTAATGCCTTATTTCTAAGCCACCTGAACGACTTATTGCTACTTAGTTTTGGGGACAACATGCGAAACAAACATGAATTGTATTGTTTCAGTTCAGTAAAAATTGTGTTAATAGTTTGTGATAAACCGTAGGACATACCCACAATAGGTTTTTTTCGAAATGCTGGATATACTTAAAGTGCAGTCCCTTTTTCCATTAGTACCTGGTATCAGCATACGAAAGGAGATAAAACATTGGGCGCTGTAACGTAAAACGATTCCAATTTCTGCAATCAGCCTCCACGATTGGTCAAAACATTTTCGGGCCACTCCCAACTTCGCCTGTCAGTCACGCGACGTCACGAAAACCGCGATAGCTCCCCATCTGATATAAGGTGTACACACTGATTATCCATGATTAAACCGCGCAAAAGAAAAATAGTCATTCCAGATTCGACGCCTTTTCACCATTAGCCCTCTTCTATTGGTCCAATGTTTTCTGGCTACGCCCACTTCGCCTGTCTGTCACGCGACCTCACAATACCGCGAAAACTCACCACGTCAAAGTGACGTGTACGCGAAAAAAATGCATTAATATGCCGAAGAAAACTGAAAAATGTTCTGAATAGCCACAGACTGCTCCGTTCCGAAAGCAATAGAACGTGGCTGCCCGTCGATCGCTCAGGCCCTCACTACTCGCACCTGCCGGTGAGCATGTATTTATTTGCACATGACAAACCTTTTTGCGTGGCAGTAAAACGTTATCGAGCTCTTTCAGCACGCATGCGACATCGCTCTGCCAACTCTTCCTTGCTGAGGATCCGTTTTAGCGGCATTCTTATTCTTCCGTTGCACGCCGCCGCGATTTTCGACCAGCCACCGCAAGCTAAGTAAGGCGAAGCGGTCCTATCGGAGAAGCCGGCACCACCCTCCTGATGCTGTTATCTATTTTCACTGTGCCGGCTCGGCCCCATCGAAACCCTCTCCACTAGAGCGTGCTCCTCGTCTCTTCTCAGCCAATTACATAAGAAAAAACCGCTGAGTGTAGGCAATGTTATTGCTTTTGAAAGCGAACAAAGGTGACCTCCTATAAACGAAGAGAGTGTTTGATTTGGTTGTTCAGTCAACGCTGCGGGTCACCGCCCGATGCTTGCGTCGGCTGGTGTTTACGTAAATTTGAAGCCAGGAGTTTGGATTCAAAACAGTTTGAAATCATTTTACATTATAGCGCCCCTGGTCTAGTAAATTTGGGAAATATAGATGCTTTAAATCGACACTTTGCAAACTACATAATATTTTAAGAGCATTGACAAGTGCCAAACGTAGGAACAAATTTCGCAATCAGATGCTTCGTAAATGCTCCCGGCGCTGCTAAATGACATCTCCACACTGAAAGTTAATATTGCGTCTTCATTATAATTCGGTGTCTAAGTGTTATCTGAGTGTGAGCTGAAAAACTAATGCAGCATTTTTTTCTCAGACATAATTTTGTTTTGTTTTTAAGTTTCTTTTTGTTTCCTCTGTAACCAATGCACCCCTGTGTTTGGTTTCTATGATGTTTCATCAATGTGGTTTGTGTACCGTTATTGATGTTGAGACAAGCTGACGATGCCGATTTTTATTTGTGATCTTTTCAGACCCAGTGCAAAATTAATAATCTAATGTTTGCCAAGTTTTAAAGTTGCGCTGTTTTTTTTTCGTTTGGTAAATTTGAGCCTTAGCCCGTTGTTGGCTCCTCCACATGCGACTAGGGCTAGTCACGTTTCCTACGAGCAACATTGCTTCCAAAAGCCCGCCTAAATTCGTGCACACTTTCATGGAAATAAAGTCATTTAATGTTAATTCCTTTCGATAGGAACTGTATCATCGTAATTTTATCATTGAAGAGGCCACAATGCTTCAGCTACTACATAAAACAGGCAACTACCTCCCGCGGTAGCTCAGTGGCTAAGGCGTGGTGCTTCCGAACACGAGGTTGTCGGTTCGATCCCCGTTTGGGCTGCCGCATTACGATGGGTGTGGAATGGAAAAGCTCAATTTAAGTTGCTATTTTATTACAACCTAGTTCCGTATGTCTAGTGTTACGATAATTTTTAAAAATGAGGTCAAAATATGGGAAAGCCTGTTTCACCTCTTTGTTGTAGTTGTATGGAGGGAAGCCGTTGTGCGCAAGCAAGTGGAAAATATTTGTCGAATGTTACAGCTATAGCATCAATATAGTTGCAACGTGAATAAGAGAGTGAACCACTGAGTGAAAATGTAAGGGCCACAGACGCCAGAAAAAAAAAGAATTTATGTGTAGTTCAGACCAATGAGCCGAATTTCGGGATTGCATTGGGAAATCCTTAAGGCCATACCTGGATGGCAATCCTCAAGTTCTAGTTACACTTATAGGGGAAAAACTAGATTTATTACAAAAATTCAGGTCGGCCTCCCTCTTTCTTCCGTCTCCTATCCTCACTTAGAAGAGAAATTTGGTCATCGGCAATCTCTGCTTTGTTCCAAATAACAGTTCAACTAAATCACGTGTCAGTGGTGCTTAGCCTGAGTGCATCCTCACACTTAAACTTGCCAAACTTTCATCCGCAGCTCAGTACGCACCGCCGCCCTGTCCTACAAGTATTCATGAACATAGAAAACTGAAGCAGTCTCTCAAAATCTCGAATAAAAAGTAAATCTATGCGCTGGCACTTCACGCTTTTCATAAGTACGGCGCCGTGCAGTCGACAGATATTGAAAACAGTTTTCATTACAGAGATGCAAATTTTCGAACTTCCCATGCTAATATATAGAAGCAATTTGTGGCGGTCAAACCCAACGGTAAGCGAGAAAAGAAAAGGAAACCTTGATAAACCAAGCTTTCAGGACCAACTAGAATTGACTTTCTTTTTTTTTTTTTTTTTTTTTTTTTTTTTTGAGTAAAGCGTATTTGAATTCAAGTGGCCGCAGCATCCGACTATTCTGAGCCTTCCTGTTTAGCTTGTCCTATCTTTGAACAGAGAAGTCACAGCCGGTTCTGAGATAGAACATAAATGTCTGAAAAAGTAAAAGCTTCGCCTCTACCTTCCAACCCTTGTTTTGTGCCCAACCGTTTTTGGCATTGTTGTCTTTTTTATGTGATGTTACTCGGAGGGCTTCACGAAATATGCACACACACAAAAAAGTGTCACCGCACTGCTGCACCGCGCCGCGTTGCTGTTCAAGGCCTCTCTGTTCGTGCGTTAGTGCGTGTGAACAAAGTGGTTTGTTTGCTGTATAAGCGTTGCAGCCCGGGCTCAGTTCAAGCAAGAGTGTTATAGCTTGTTTGTCATTCTATGAAGACGGACTTCTTACGTACTTAAAGAAATAGTGTTTGCCATTTGGAATGAACTTGTTTCTTGTGTTCCAATTAAGTACGGCAATATACACACCAATCTTCTGATTGAGGGTATAGAAATTCTGAGTCACCCAGCTAGAGTCAGAAAACTATGCTTCGGCACTTGTTACCCCCTGATTAAGAAGTGCATGTTAACTTAGAGATCATGCTTGACTTCATTTATATGACGCCTGTCGTGAACATGCCACGGAAGCTCATTGCGTTTGTTTCGGTGCGTTCCCGATAGGCGTCATTTTGATCAGGTCAAGCACTGACTTCAAGCTAAGTTGTATTTCTGAATACGAGACTGAATCTCCAGAAAAGACCATATCAAATTTATATTCGCGTGTGCAACGTGACTAAGCGGGCAGATCGCGAAGGTGTCAAAACCTGATCAAATATAAAAAAAATCATGCACATTTAATGAAAGAAGAAGAAGAAGCCGATGAGTGCGGACGTGGGAACTTCGGCTCCCGCTTCTTGACATGTTTTCGACCGGATATTTTGCTCACAGCGTCAAAAAGTTGGTGTCACTCGACGCCTAACGTTCTCAGGATCACGCTGATACCAAGTTTGCTACGGTGGTTGGACTTTTCTCCATTTTCAAGAGGACTGTCAGTGTGACCACGACGCGGGCGCGCTAAGCCTAGCGCTCTCCGGCGGATCCGCGCTCGGCGTCGCCGATTGGCCACGTCACGATGGCGACGGCCATGCAAATCACCGTGGAAGGGGAGGACATCTCCTCCGATGAGTTTGAAAACAGCGTCGGATGGACTACGGCGGTCAGCAAGCGCAAGTCTGCTACGAAGAACGCGCCCAGGCAAGGTGACCGCGCCTCGCCCGCATCACGTGGCGAGAAACGAAGCCGTACTCCGGCTAGTGTGAAGAAACGTATCACTACTGCTTCGAGGCTGCCCCACTTGCCAAGGGAGCACATTCGAGTCATTGTTCGCCCCCGCGGAGGCCTGGACATCAAGAAGGTGGGACATCTTAGGGTCGCCCAAGCCCTAACCGTCGCCGCAAACCTACAAGCGATTGATATCACGGAGGACATCATATGCCCCAACATGATGCAAAACATCATGATCGTGAGCACCCCCTTGAGAAGTAACGCCATGGCGTACGCAGGGGTGGAGGCAATCACCATTGGCGAAGCCAACTACGAGCTTAATGCTTACTTCGCCGCCCCCGAGAACTCATGCAAGGGGGTCATCCACGGCGTCGATGCCGCCATAGAGCAGGAAGAATTACAGCGCCTCATCATCCAGCCCAAGAACCCCAGCGCTCTCGAGGTGCGGCGAATTAAGAACACAAGCACCGTCATCATTCTCTTCGACGGCCTTAAAGTGCCCGATTACATCAAATGCGGCCCAAGCCTGATGAAATGCTCACTCTACCGCCGCCAAACCGACATCTGTTACGTCTGTGGTAGACTAGGTCATCGAGCCGATGTCTGTCCGGCACCGGAAAATGTCATCTGCAGGGGGTGCGGTATGAACAACCCCGAAGATAATCACATATGTTCTCCCAAATGCACCCTCTGTGGAGGGCCTCACATCACGGCAGACAAGGCCTGCAAGCAACGCTACCAGATGCCCTACGTAGTCCGTCGACGCCGTAGAAGACGACGACAAAACAAGCAAACAGTCCGGCTGACGAATTCGCCGGCTCCCTTGAAGTCAGCGCTAATCGGAGGTTCCACGTCACGGAGTCGTTCACGTGACCGCGTCTGCACCTGCGGCGGATCCCGCGGGCGCTCGGCGGAGCGCTCGACTTCCCGGAGACGCACGGCTTCGCGAACCAGATCCGGCTCCAGAGGCGGTCTCGCTCTCGCGTTCGGGCGCACACCAGCAGCAGCAGCGGCGGCGGCAGTCCGGGATCCAGCTGGGCCGACCGAGTCAGGAACCCGCCGCCCCCACCGAAAAAGGTAACGGGGGGTCCATCTCCAGAGCATAATAGAATCACACAACTAGAAAAGGAAAACAGATTACTAAAGCAGGCACTTGACCAGCTCCGGTCTGAAGTAGCCGCACTCAAAAAAGACGATCGGAAGACGGGAGAAGAGTGCACGAGTCAATCTGCGCTGCCGCCTACCCCTGTGGTCGAGGATACCATAGAAGTTCAAGTAGCAGAACCGGTGATTCCAGTAGAAGTTCCAGTCGCAGAACCTGTGGTTAATGGTCAAACCAAGAAGAGAGCACTATCTCTGGCAGGCGGACAGTCGAAAAGCGCCCTCTCCAACCGCTTTGACAAATTCGAAAACGCCACCAACAGCCGTTTAGACAAGCTTGAGGCTGTATTAGACAAGGTTGTAGAGGCAATACATACCCTAGTGGCCAGGTGCGACAAGCTGGAGACGGCAGTCTCGAACATGTGCCTGATGCAAGGACACCAGACTGGTGTCAACACTAACACACAACATGGCGGTACACCAAAATAATATGGAAATATGGCAATGGAACTGCAGAGGCTTCCAACCAAAAAGGAATGTCCTCCAACAGTTCATTCGGTCCACAGTAAAAAAGCCACACGTCATTCTACTACAGGAAACCCTCATAAACACGGTGTCAATACCCGGCTATACAACACACACATGTCAGGAGGTAGGAAAACGAGGCGTCAGTACCCTGGTAGCCAATCAATTCACTTTTATCGTACACGACATTGGCTGTAACTCCAACAAGGTCGAGCATTTGCTCATTGAAATTATTCCTGGGAGGTACCTCAAAGAGAGCATCTTCATCCTCAACATGTACAGCTCGCCCAACGATCATAAACAGAGATTTACCAACATCATCAATAAGGCAGTGAGCCGGGCCAAGGCGTGTCCGTTACTGGTGGCAGGGGACTGCAACGCCCCGCACCAAGCGTGGGGCTATCCCCAGTCCCGCCTCAAAGGGATAGACTTGTGGCAGGTCACAACCAACCACAACCTCCTCCTTCTCACAGATCCGGCGTTCCCCACAAGAACCGGAAACTCCTGTACGCGCGACACTACTCCCGACCTGTGCTTCGTCAGGGGCTTCAAATCGGCCTCCTGGACCAATCTCAACGAGAATCTAGGAAGTGATCATAACATTCTGGTCACAACCCTAGAGGTTGGATGCAAACCTCTACGTGAATTTGTGTTTACTGACTGGGAAGCCTTTAGAAAAATCCGGAAAACGCGCTGCCAGCAAGAGCACCAGAGCACGATAGTTAACCTGGATCAATGGACCGAGCAGCTCAGGGCAGATATTAAAGCGGCGACTAGGAAGATACAGACCAACCTCGAAGTCGACCGGGTGGATAGTCGGCTGGCACACCTACTCGAAGCAAAAACATCGCTACTGAACAGGTGGAAAGGGCAAAGGCTCAATCGGCGGCTTAGAAAAAAGATCGCAGAGCTTAACAAAGCCATTGAGGAGCACTGTCGGGTACTAAGCCAACAGCAGTGGGATGAAATATGCAATTCGGTTGACGGACAAATGAGAGTGGGCGCCAAGTGGAATCTCCTCAAGCACCTACTAGACGCAACCAATGCTAGATCCAACCAAAGTAAAGTACTAGAGAGAATCGTACATGAGACCACTCGCCAAGAAGACGTGTCGAAAGCCCTGGATAACCTCGCTTGCCGGTACCTCCCCCTGGGCTTGGCCAACCCAGACGACTACCCAACGTATAGGGGCGGTTCGTGCCCAGAGTTGGACGCCCCCTTCAAAGTCTACGAGGTCAGGGAGGCCCTACACTGCCTCAATGCCAGGTCCGCGCCAGGGCCTGATCAAATCACCAATAAGGCTCTTAGAAACCTTGACGACGACTCCATAGCGTGGCTTACAGAAGAAATCAACAAGGCCTGGCAAACAGGTGAAGTCCCACGAGGTTGGAAAGAGGCTCTGGTAATCCTCATTCCGAAGCCCGGCAAAGCTCCAAACCTATCCAACCTCAGACCGATTTCCCTTACATCCTGCGTAGGAAAGGTAGCGGAACACGTAATTCACAATCGGATTTCTAAGCATGTCGAACGGAGCGGTCTCCTTCCCTACAACATGGTGGGCTTCCGACCAGGCCTCTCGACACAAGATGCAATGAAATTAATCAAGACTCAAATCATAGACCAAGATACGAGAGACGTGCGGGGAATTCTCGGGCTTGACCTAGAGAAGGCATTCGACAACATATCACACCGACATATTCTGGAATCCATCTCGGATCTTAACTTAGGACAAGCCTTTCACGGTTACGTAAGATCATTCCTGGAGAACCGCAAAGCCACGTTAAAGCTTGGAGACCACAAATCAGAAGGGTATTCACTCGGACCGAAAGGCACGCCTCAGGGAGCAGTGCTATCGCCCTTGTTGTTCAACCTAGCCCTCAGGCAACTGTCGGTATCCCTGTCGGGAATCGAAAGAGTTCACCACACGATATACGCCGATGACATCACTATCTGGTGCACCGGCGGCAGCGAAGGGCAAGTGGAATCGAGCCTACAAGAAGCAGTCGACCGTACTGAAACCTTCCTCGATGGCACAGGCCTACGATGCTCGACAACGAAGTCTGAACTACTACTCTACAGACCGGTCCGCAAAGGTCCTAAACCCAGGGGTTGGAAGCCCTGGACGAAGTTGACATAGAACTACACACCAAAAGCGGGGCGAGCATTCCTAGGGTCGACACCCTAAAGGTGCTGGGAATGTTCATCGAGTCTACCGGAGGTAACATCACGACGCTCAGAAAAATCACGACCAAGACGGAGTGCATGATTGGATTAATCAATAGAATCTCCAACAAGAGGAGCGGTCTAAAGGAGGACAATCTCCTACGGCTATTCCACGCATTCTTAATGAGTCACATAATTTACGTGGCTGCAATGCACAAGTGGTACGCTTCTGAAAGGCACAAGCTGGACACGCTCATCCGTAAAAGCATCAAAAAAGTGATAGGAGTACCAATAAACGCCAGCACGGACCGCCTTCTTCAACTAGGTGTACATAATACACTCGATGAAATCATCGAAGCTCAGGAAACGGCTCAAGTATCACGACTCTCTAGCACCCCTGCTGGGAGGGAGATTCTCGCGGTCTTAGGAATCGGCTCCACTGTAGCGATGGAACGCACATGTGAAATGCCAGATTACCTACGGGACAACATTACGGTTGCTCCTTTTCCCAAAAACGTGCATCCACAACACAATGCGAGCAGGCGCAAAGCTAGGGCTGTGGCATTGCTCCGGAGCATAAAAGCCTCGCCTCACACGGTCACTTTCGTTGACGCGGCCCAGTACGAGCACACATCGGACTTCGTCGCAACGGTGGTCAATCACGACGGACACGTCACTTGTGCGGCCTCCATCAGAGACAGCACCCCGGCTAGGGCAGAGCAGGCTGCGGTCGCTCTTGCACTTCTCGACGATGAGAGAGCTGAAATATTTACTGACTCGAGGGCGGCGGTTCGGGCATTTGCCTCTGGTGCCATCGCCAAGGAAGCTCATCGAATTCTCAAAGGCAAAGTCATCCAGCCACATACAATCACGTGGTTCCCGGCCCATCTCGAACCCCAACTCGACTCCCTCCGCAACCTCAATGACATCGCACACGTCCAAGCGCGCGAACTAACCCTCCGCGCTGACGCCACTGCAAGTCGAGGCTCCGTCGATTCTGGGCTCGTCGAGTTCCGTGACACTCTCTCCACCTTCAACGAGGTTACCAAACACTACTACCTTGGTAGAAGACTATACCCTCCCCCACACGGGACACTAACCAGACCTCAAGCTGTCACACTACGCATGCTTCAGACGGGATCATATCCCAACCTGAATTTATTTCACTACATCAATCCAGACTGCTTTAGTCCAGACTGCCCTAGCTGCGGACAATGTAGTACTTTGGAACACATGCTCTGGGGATGCCCCTCGTTACAGAGGGGCCCGCATCGATGCACTGCAGAGGAGTGGAGCTCTGCTCTTCGGAGCTCCGACCATTCACGCCAATTTTGGGCTGTCCAGAGAGCCCACGATGCGGCGCTGGAGCTTGGTCTCCCCGTCCCGACGTGGGTGCGGCCCGCGGCTTCGTCGCCTCCCTGAGAGGGGGCAACAGAGCTTCTCAGGACCTCCATTAAAGTTCTTTGTCTGTCTGTCTGTTGTTTCGTTTTGCGTTTATGTTTTCCTTGCGTTCCGACACATTGCTGAGCCTGCCCCATCTCGCCCCCGGACTTTCGCGCAACGGAAGACGGCGCGTTTCCTTTCAGCTTCCTTCTCTGGCTCCAGATTGAACCGCGATCATCGGCTCACCGGCCGCGCTCTCAGTCGCACATGTCGCATACGGCACGCGGTGATGGTGTTATCGCTCTAGCACTTTATACGGAACATCACGGTGATGGCGACGGCAGAAATGCGCTTGGAAGGTCCATTTTGTGCGCGTTTATTACGCACGTCTTCTTCATCTGTATCTTATCATCATCATCCTACGTTGCTTGATCCTCATCTTCAGTTCTGCATGATCATCATCATCGTGTGTGTGTGCTTTTACTGGTTCGCTGCCGAGTACTCGGGCCGAATAAACGTCGTGCGAACGGAGACGTCATGAGTGGTGGATGTGTTGGGTACTCCGGGAGTCAGTGCAGTTAGATGGGCCGAATAAACGTCGTGGCAACGGAGACGCCATAAGAGGTGGAGGTAGCTCTTCGATCCTCAGCCCTCTGCCTGCTCACTCTACCCCCTGGAGCTTCGTTCAGGCCGCCGCTTGCGCCCTCTGTCCGCTACCATGTCTCAGGACGAACCACCCTCCACTTTTACAGCTACCATTATGACCCCACTAGCTACGCCTTACATCCTAATCAGCCGCCAGCGTGACCTCCATCTCTTCGGTGGTCTTCGTGGAGAAGATGTGGAGGACTGGCTGGACCACTATGAGCGAGCATGTTCCGATAATCATTGGGACGACCCCCACAAGCACCGCCACGAACACTATATCGGAGAAAAGTCTCCTTCCGAAAAGCACACACACGATGATGATGGTCACACAGAACCGAAGATGAGGATCGAGCAATGTAGGGTGATGATGATAATATACAGATGAAGAAGACGTGCGTAATAAACGCCCGCGCTAATTTTCTCCCCACGTGGAAGCGGCCACCATGACCGCAGGTCAAGGCGACGAAGAACGCTGCGTGAAGGGTTTCATGCGGGAGACATGAACGACCACGGTGCTGCGACAACGGCTGTCTTTTGCGGCGACAACAGGAGTCACGCGATAATTGACGGGCGATGTCTGCTCCAGGACGATGTAGGGCCCGATGAATCGCGGCTGGAACTTGTCGCACAAACCAAGAGTGCGAAGGGGCGTCAATAGAAGTATTTCGTCACCAGGTCGGAAGGACACAACGCGATGGAATTTGTCGTAAATGATGTCCCGGTCTTGTCTGGCCGCTGTGTTTACGTGAGCACGCTAGCGACACTGGGTGAGTCGTGTAATGAATTCTTCGCTAGACGATGTAGATGGGGTGACAGGAAAATCGAAGAAAGAAACGTCAAGAAGGGAAGTAGGCGACCGTCCGTAAACTAGGTAAAATGGTGAGTAGCCGGTTGTACGCTTAACGGTCGTGTTGTAGGCGAAAGTGTCGAATGGTAGAAGCTTGTCCCAATTGTTGTGATCGGGCTGAATATATACGGCGATCATGTCGGCAAGCGGCTATGAAATCGCTTGGTCAAGCCGTTAGTTTGTGGATGGTAACTCGAAGCTGTTTTGTGGGTGGTGCCAGAGGCGCGCGGGACTTCGTTTAAAACTTGCGAGAGAATGGCCTTCCCACGGTCGCTCAGGAGTACCCGAGGAGCACTATGGCGCAAGATTATAGCTTTAAGGACGAAGTCGGCAAATTCCGAAGCTGAGCCAGTGATCACTGAAGTTGTCTCAGCGTTGTGCGTCAGGTGGTCGATGGCGGTCAATAATATCCATCGATTGCAAGCTGCAGTAATAGAAAGGGGCCCGTAAAGGTCGATACCAACGACCTCAATTGGTGCGGTAGGACACGGAATAGGCAGTAATTCGCCCGCAGGAGCAGAGGTTGGGAGTTTGCGACGCTGACACGGAGAACAGCAACCGACGTACCTCGCCACACTAGTATACAGGCCAGACCAATAGTAACGGCTTCGAATGCGATCGTAGTTTTTATGGAAACCAAGATGGCCAGCAGTCATGTCATCGTGGAATGCTTCGAGGACATGGGCTCGAATAGAGCGCGGTAGAACGGGCACCCAGCGTCGACCGGCAGGGTGGTAAATGCGCCGATACAGCACACGATTGTCCAACTTGAATTGTGCGAGTTGGCGTCGAAGCCGCGCCGTTAGGTGGGCAAGAAGCGTTAGAGAGGGCGATTTATCAGACGCCGACAATATGGGTCACCCTATTGGCGAGATAGTGAATGTTTGATCGTCGTCCGGCGAAAGGACGGTCTATTGAGGCTAGAGAGGAAACCGGCGTAGAAGTGATATCCGAAGAGCTGCTTTGCGACTTAGTTGCTGAAGTGTCGAATGGGTGCGCAGGAAGCGGACAACTAGAAACAGCGTCAGCGTTTTGGTGGTTTTTGCCAGAGTTATCAGTAATGTCACAGTCATATTCTTGTAGGCGGAAAATCCAGCGACCCAGGCGTCCACTCAAGTTCTTGAGAGTGGAGAGCCAGCATAATGCGTGGTGGTCCGTAACGATTGTAAAATGGCGCCAGTGCAGATAGGGACGAAACTTCTGTATGGACCAAACAACAGCCAGGCACTCCTGCTCAGTGATCGTGTAGTTCTTCTCGGCATTGGTGAGCACGCGGCTGCCGTGCGCGGCTGCCGTATGCAACGACTCTCTCTCGCGAAGAGTTGTCGCGTTGCAGAAGAATGGCACCGATGCCGGGGCCGCTGGCGTCTTTGTGCAAGAGAGTCGGTGCAGTCTCATCAAAATGGCAAAACACAAGTTCGGACGTGAGGGTGCGCTTCAACATGTCCAAGGCTGCTTCACATTCTTGAGGCCAGAGAAAGGGCACACCGGAAGCGAGTAGCTTGTGTAGTGGCGTAGCGATGAAAGCTCCGGCGGCATTGACGGGATGTTCACTAGGGGCGCGGCAGCAGCCGACGCGTGCGTTGTTAGCGGCACCGATGAGTTGACGTTGCCTGGAGGCGTAGGAGCAACTTCCGCGTACGTTGGCTGGGGACGATAAACGGAGGGTTGCACGCGCGCAGAGCAAATCAAGGACGCCAGTTCATCCCTGATGACGTCATGCAAGGTCGCTACAGATTATAATTGCTGTCGCAATAAAAAAATAACATGAAATGAAAATAACAAATGAAAAAAAAAACAATAAACGTCGAACCCAAAGCCTTTGTAATCAGCGCGTTCCGTGAGCAGCTATAACTGGTCAGCCCCTGTCACCTCACTTAGCCTTTCCGAGGGAATTGATTTGACTCAGCCGGTGGCAGCTCAGCAAGTGCATCGAGAAATGATTTGCAATAGCTACCTGTGCCCGGCTAAAAATATCGAGGGTGCTCCGACGCTTCTGGCCTTCGTCGTAGCATCTTTCACTCGCATCACAAGCTGGCAAATACGGCTGTTCGGGCCACACAAACGCTAATGACGGTGAGGTAGGTCTGGCCATGTATAAATCGATACGGCCGGCAGTGGAAGCGAAAGTGCATCGCCTGCCAGCGCTCCAAAGCCCAGCGCCACAACGCGACTCCATTGGCGGGGTTCCCAGCGCCAGATGCGCGATTGGAGCGTGTGCACTCACGTAGACATCGCCGGACCGCTGCCATTTTGTAATGGTCAGTCGTATTTACTCACCTGCGCGGACAGATTTAAACGCTGTCTTGAAGCTGTGTGCCTATCGCAGACATCACCGCTGGTATAATAACCCAAACTTTTCTCTACCACTGGCTGGCTCGCTTCGGCGCTCCTTCCACATGTATGGCTGCAGTTACGACTGACCATGGCGGACAGTTTTAATCTGATCTTTTCACCAGCATTACGTGGCTGATCGGCACCTCTCATCAGAACTACTGCTAACCATCGTCAGGGCAATGGCATGGTGCAACGTTTCCACCATGCCATTGGCACAGTTGGACAGAAGCAAACCGCTCGTCCTTCTTGGTATCCGCACAACGCTGAAACAGCATTGACTGCAATGGCGCCGAGCTGTTGTATGGAAAAACACTGCGATTGCCTGGCGAACTTTTCCCACGCTGAGGAGGTGAAAGACGTGTTGCTACTAGCGACTACGCCAGACGGTTGTGGGACATCGTGTGCAAGCTTCGTGCCACACCACCTCGTCAGCCGGCACCTCGACACGTCTATATGCACTCGGAACTGTGGACTTGCTCCCTTTTTTTTTGTGCGGCGTGGCGCAGTGTAGCGATTGTCGCCAAACCATTGTGATCATTATAGCATTGACATGCTATTATTGCCAAGCCGCCGTCCTCACACCATCGTCGTCATACTGCGGTTGCCACTCCGGTCACCGTCGTCATTCCTTAGTCGTCAAGCTTCTTCGTGACGAGAAGACCCAGTCGTTCTTGGGCAGTCTATGCGGCCAATGCATTCGATGGAACTGCATTCGCCCGGGCTTTTTTAAACGAAGCGCCAAAATATCAAACCCGGCCAACAGAGTGGTTTACCCGTTACATGGAGAAAGTGCTTGGCATCACCCGAAGCACCAGAAACTGAGTTCCCACTACGGGACGCGCTAGTTTCATCGAACACATGCTCGCCACAGGGGTCGATCTAGCCACTTGCGAGTACATCTCGTCTTCAGTACGCCGAGACTGCTACTATGTATAATGGGTAGCATCCATGCAGCTGAAGAAGCACCAAGCGCAAACCATTTAGAAGGTTGCCCGCACATTCGCTTTGTCTATAACTTTCATAAATGCTTCAGAGACTTAGATATTCATCAAGGATGGTTTCTCTCTTACTTTTTTGTCGTACATACGCTTGTATCGCTCAGTAGAATTTCTTCTGACATATTTATTCTCTGATACTCGTCTATTTTCTTTCTATGAGTAAAATGAAACGCCATTTCAATGTCTATAGTGTCTGTCCAGACCTCTATTTGGTCATCCGTGCATTTTTACTCTAACAAAAAGCTTAGTCTCAACAAGAACTATTTAGCCAAGTCTTTCCCTGATACTCTTGGGGACGAGAGCTTTCAGACACAGGCTCATCACGTGAAGGCATGAGCAGACACAGGGAGGCATTTTTCTTGGAATAATAATGCGTCATCGGTGCGTCATAATATGTCAATTCGCATGCTTCCGAACGCGCACGGTTTCTTAAGAATGTTTCGGGAGCAGTAAGTTTTTCAGCGTTCTTACTTTCACGTCAAATGCTGGCCCTTAAATATACGCTCAAGAAAGCAGTGTGTCGAAACGAACCCGCGCTCAAACCGAAACCCATACCAGAATTGCCGTTTTAGGCAGAACTAAACCCTAAACCCATAGAGTTTCATATTACTATAACTAGAGGGCAATGTGGCGCTGCGATCGTTCAACTATCATGGGAATGATGGGAAGTACAGGCTACGGATTGGTAGTCTGTTGACTGGCGAACTAGTCTACAAGTATTTTTTTGTCAGTTTTGGTTTCGCTAGTTTTGCTCCAAGCGCAGTTGCTACAATCCGTAGAACACAAACTTACTTGTGGTAGGAAAGGTTGCTGCTTCCTGGCTGTAGTCTGCTGCCGCAAAACGGGTAAGCGCAAAGCCACGACATAACAGTTGCTGGCGCGCACTTCAGAAGAAGCGGTACGTCAACATAAAATATAGTGAAGCATGCTCGTAAGAGGCCACAAGCGTCCAAGATAGCACTGCAGCAGATGTGTTTAAAAGTACTCGAAGACGTTCATCAATCGTGACAGCCAATGCAGCCTTTCGAAAGAGCGAGAGAGTTCGCAAGTGCGTCTGCGCAGACGCAAGTGCGTCTGCGAGAAAAGTTCACTTTCCCCGCTTTCGCAGCGAGCAGGCGTCGTAGCAGACGACACTTGTAACATTTCTCTCAAAGGCGCAACACTTTTCTCGTAATACAAAATTTTTATTTCCACAAATATTTGATGAGTATTTTTTATATAAGCACATGCATGGTTGTTATTGCTGTTGTGAAAGTAAATAAATAGTTATTCAATGGCGCTAAATCAGGCAGAACGATGCATACCCTGGTGGTAAACCATGCTTCAATCTCAAAGTCATACAAACTTTATTCAATGTAATATGCATTATATAAAACACAACATAAATAAAATTAATTTTTGCACGAAAATGTTTTAATACAGCTTCGTTTACTGCGCCGCATGCAAACGCCACCAGTTTCAAGACAGAAGTCAATCCGAAGCCTGTACTTCCCATCATTCCCATGTAGGTTGAGGCGACGTTCAGGAGAACCCCCGTAGACACTAGCGGTTTTTTATTTAGAAACTCTATGCCTAAACCGAACGGATATTTTTGCAATTTCGTTGAAAATGTATTTTCCAAAATTTTTGAGGTTTTCTTTGTGTTAATTCTTAACGGATGTGTTTTGATGTTGCCTGCGAGTGCCTGCGAATGTTTTTCTTGCTGTTAACCTGTGGTAACGTTAAAACAAACCCGGGACCCGGTACTAGACAGTCTGCGCCGGCCGTTAGAACTTGATAAGCTGCCTGTTGATTCTACGAAGCAGATGACCGTCCTCTTTCACTTGCTGAAAGATCTACAAACGCGTGCAATGCAGTCTGCAAAAGGTCAAAGTAAGCTTGTTACGGACGTCAAAGCCATCAAAGCTAGTCAAAAAATGTTGAGACAAAGATAGTTTCCATTGAAAAAAAATCACAGCATATCCACGAAGTGAATGATGATGAGTGGGCGAAGCACCGGGGGATCATTCTGGTAATCCACAGCTACGGACGAGAGATAAATAAGAGCGCGCGTCGGGAACGAACGCCCTTGTGCAATGCAGCGCCCCTAGCTACGGACGAGAAAGAGCGCGCGTCGGGAACGAACGCCCTTGTGCACCGCCGCGCACCTAGCTACGGACGAGAGAGAAAAACGCCGGAAGCGTTCTCCGGAAACCAGAAGCTGGCTTCCCGAACCGGAAGTGTAACCGGAAGTGGAAACGGAAGCGGAAGTGGAAACGGAAGCGGAAGTAGCCTTCCGGTTATGCTATACATATACATATATATATGTATATATGCGTATACATACATACATAGCGGTCTCCATGCCAACCAGAGCTACGGACTTACTCCATCTAGTGAACACTTCATAAAACTACAGGTGGCTACCACTTACGCCATCTAGTGAACACTTCATAAAACTACAGGTGGCTACATACGGAGGAAGGACAGACCCACGCCCTAAGGACCTTCGCCCCTAAAAGGTTGGACACTCTCGAAGACAAAACTAAATCGCTTGATAATGTTCAAAGCAGGGCGACAGACTCGATGAGCAGTTTGACCACGAAGAACAACGCACCAAATGTTCCGTTCGATGAATTAGAGGACAGATCACGGCGCCAAAACCTACTTTTTCGAGGCTTCCCTGATTGACGCAAAACATGGGCCGAGTCTGAGGGACGCGTAATTGACGCCCTTGCTGGCGTGCTCGAAAGCCCATTAGATAACGATGTCGAACGTGCTCATCGCTTAGGACGCTTTGAACCTAACAAAACCCGACGGATCATGGCTAAACTTTCAAATTACAAAATAAATGTTGTCGCAGTTTCACCGGAAAGGCGAAGCATCAATTGCGACAGCAAATTTGTAGAGAGCTATACGTAGTAATGATATTAGCTTTATCAGCTGTATAAACTTGGACATGCAGCAGCACCGGCAACACACAGAACTGTTGTCGACGCCGTCGGCGTTTTGCCCGCGTTCGCTCAAAATGCGTGCGGCGTTGGTGACTGTTGTCGGAGCCTCTGATATAAATAGGCACTTGGTGCCGCAGCTAAACGTCGCCTCCCTTCCCCCCCCCTCCCCCACGGCCTCTCGCGCGTCGGAAGAAGGCGCGTTTGCTCTACATATATGGTGATTGTAAAGGAGGACAGAGACGCCTACTTCTGCAGCCCTTAAGCGAGCACGGCGCAGAACGCGCGTTTGTTCTCCGCCGTGCGTTCACTCCCCGTGAAAGCGCGCGCCCCTCGCGCCCTTCCACTCGCACATACAGCGTTCGGCGCTCGGCGACGAAGATAGCGCCAACCTTTCCCTTTCCCTCAAGAACCACTTATCATCGGCGACGATTTCATCTCCATTGACGTCATACGGAACCTCACGGTGACGGCGACGCCGACGGCAGAAATCTGCTTTTGAGTGTCCATATAATTGCTATCGCAATAAAATAAACAGTGCTTTTCCGGCATAGTAACCTTAAAGACAAAGGCATCATTGTCAGTGAGGATTCCACATTGCCATGATCTCACGCGTATCATTAGAAGTAAATTAATTGAATTCACTAAAAAGCAACCTGGAGCGCCCCCAATTTCAAACAAATCGGTGCCATGGTACAACAACTGCATAAAACGCTTATCAAACAAAAAGAAACGTATCTACAGATCTGCCAAACGTTGTCCTTCTGACTACCATTAGAATGCGCATAGACTCGCTTCTGATAAATATGTATCTGCACTTCGTTGCGCAAAACAGGATTTTTTTGGAAAGCACTCTCCCATCCAGGCCCGCAATCGTCACTAAGAAGTTCCGGCGCGTCATAAATCTGAATGACGATAACGCTATAAGCCTGGTGGATAACGCGGGAGACATACCCTCTGAACAGTGCGCATCTGTCCTTAACGATGTTTTGTTTCGAATTTGTCATCAGTGACAAGTGTTTCGCCACCGCTTACACACCGCCATTATTCCATTTCAATTTTTTTATTATAGTAGACCCGTGTGGCGTAGAACATCTAATTAATGTTATTCTCCTTTCTTATGAACTTTCTTCTCCTGGTTGTGACGCGGTCAGCCCGAAGTTTTTGAAGAGCGCGAGCGAGTATAGTGCCATTATACTAAAGAAAATCTTTCAACAGTCACTTGACACGGGTTCTATCCCTGCGGAATGAAAGATAGGAAAGGTGATTCCACTCCGTAAAACAGGTACTAGGCACTCTTCACTTAATTATCGTCCCATTTCACTCACTAGTATCCCATGTACACTTCTTGAGCACATCTTATTTTCCAATCTTGCTAACTTTCTCGAATCTAATTCCTCCTTCACCCACTCGCAACATGGCTTTCGCAAAACATATTCATGCGAAACACAGCTAATATCGTTTACACATCAGCTTCATGTCATTCTTGATCGTTCTTCTCTTACGGACTGTGCATTTCTAGATTTTGATAAAGCGTTTGATAAGGTATGTCATAATTTACTATTGTATAACTTGCATAAGCTTAACCTTGATCCTCAGTTACTTACTTGGCTTGAGCGTTTCCTGTCCAGTCGTTCTTAGGTCGTTTCTGCCAACAGCGTTGACTCTCCCTTTAAAATGGTTTCCTCGCGCGTGCCACAAGGCTCTGTCCTTGGACCGCTACTATTTCTAATCTGTATTATTGACTTGCCTCCTTGTATTACATCTCATATTCACCTCTTTGCTGGCGACTGCGTAATATTTCGAGAAGTAACTAGCAACCATGATACAGCCATTCTTCAAACTGATCTTGATGCTATCAGTGCATGGTGCAATACATGGCGCATGAAATTAAACATAATCAAATGCAAGTCAATGCGAGTATCCAGACGTAATAACACCCTAACAGCCTATTACATTGATAACATTCGACTCGAATGTGTTTCATCTTATAAATACCTCGGTGTTCACGTCTCATCTGACCTTACCTGGAAAACACATTGCACACGTAATAAGCAACGCTAACAGATCGTTAGGTTATCTCCGACGCAATTTCGTGCGTGCGCCGCAGTCTCTGCAACTAATGCTCTATAAAACACCAATCCGGCCTAAACTTGAATACGCCGCCTCAGTTTGGGATCCTAGTCAGAATAATTAACTTATTTGTTCAGTAGAAAAGGTGCACAACAAGTCCACAAGATTCATATTCTCCAAATATAACAAAACAGCCAGCATCACCACAATGAACTCTAACCTGCATTTAGCACCCTTAGCATCATGGCGTAAATATTTGCGGCTCTTTCTTTTTCATACGATATATCATGCCCCTGTGTTAATGAACGAGCTGCTTTCGGCACCACATTACATATCATCTCGGCTTGATCACCAACACAAAGTTGGTATTCCATCTTGTAGATCCTACGTCTTCTTACACTGATTCGTCCCACAGACATCTGATGAGTGGAATCACCTTCCCGCAACTGGTACCTCCATAAGTGATACTAACCGGTTTAAAGAAACTTAACGCGAAATTTCGGTATGAATATTCTCGTTTCCCGTTGAATGCTTTTCTTAGCGTGAATTGTGCACTCATGATTATTTATGTCTCTTATGCATCTTGGTTTATGCAATCTATGTACGTTGAATCAAGTAGTTTGAAGAATTAGAAATAATATTTATGTACTCTGGTTTGTGATAATTGTACAATTATACTAGTATATTTTGGTTCTTTGATGCTGCTGCTATGCATAATTTATGTTCAACTAATTCCCCACACCCCTCTGTAATGCCATTGGCCCTGAGGGTATAATAAAGAAAATAAATAAAAGCCACACTGACGTATTTATATAACTGTATTTCTACAAAATTCTTGCTTAGACGTTTTTTTTTTTTCGCACTCTTTCTAATAAACATGTCAGCGAACTATATTGCTGTCAAAAGCAGAATTTTTTCCTCTACAATTTGATACTAAATACTTTAGTGTGAAGCATGCTGTGTGATAGGAAAAGGGAATTTACTTGGCTACCCAAAAACCACTGCATTTCCCGCGAACAGGGCCGTATTACTTTAGCTAACCGTGTGCTGACCTGGTGTAGAAAACAATTTGTTCTTCTCGACTTCTGTAGATGTAGATGAAATAGTCAAGTCGCCACGCTGCCTCCTAACTAACATGACAACTTTCGTTATTATTATGAATAGCCAAAGAAACAGGAGACGCCAGAAAAAGGTCCCATGAACGTCCTCCAGCCTCGTCTCCGAAAGCATGCGGTTGCGCGTGGCGATAGCCTTAGCGGACTGCGTGTGACCTACTTCTTGAAGCGAATGAAACAAAAAAAAACAAGACACAGAACTGGTCCAGCGTCCAACTCCCTCACTCTGCCAGCCAGATTGAACCTCTCCACGTCCCCGTTCGGGTGGCCGTGATCGTATAGTGGTTAGTACCTTGCGTTGTGGCCGCAATAACCCAGGTTCGAATCCTGGTCACGGCAGATTTTTTTTTTCTTTTTGGTCTTCTCGTATTTTTTTTTACAGCATAAGTCTCTGTGATTAAATAATACACAAGCAAAGTGAACTTCAATTTAAGGGGCCCTTTTTTTGAGCAAAAACAGTTGCCTAAAATTCCACTTGTTCCTGTAGACTACGCGTTTCCCAGCTCACACGTTGATATCTTTCTTGTCCATTCCATTCCTGTTCGCCCGCATCTTGTGGTATATTTTTTCAAATGAGCGGAATATTGTGCGTCACGAAATATTATCGCAAGCCTTTTATTCGTTGAGATGCTTACGAACAGTCACATTTTATGCATTGCTGCCATGTAATTATAAATGCGTGGATGGTTCAGTTCGTTTGATAGCAGAGCCTGGGTGTGCCTTCTTACCAATTAGAGGCGGTACCTATGAGCTAAACGAACAATTACTGTAGATATTTTTTATCGTTCATGGTTTTGTCACTACAATAACGAAATTGTCGGCCGATACCTTGACAGAGGAGCAACAATTTAAGTTTTAGAGATATAAACGTTATCACTAGGACATTTTATTTAAATAGAGCAGACGAAACACCAAATACATTTTTTTAGAAACTGCAGACATAATGGTTGAATATTGAAAGTGGACATAAATAAAGTGGATGAAAAGACAACTTGACGCAGGTTGGAGGGCCAACGTAGCAGAAGGTATAGAAGGGTTTTAAAGACGAGTCGGACCTCCCGCATCACGGGTTTTCTGTTCAGTAACACTTGTTAAGTGTTACTTAATGCGAATAAAGCTCAAAGATGTCTATTCCATAGTTGCCGTACTGCGTGACGCCTATGGTTCGAAGAGTGTTGCACATCCGCTGGCACGGCCGTGAGTTGTGGCGCTTGATAGCACCCCTACGACTAGAGATATTGTACGGATATTTTACTCAAGACAGTGGATGGAAGGATGTAGGCCACGATAGTTTAATTGGCATTTCTCCGCACGCGTAATCCTGATGATGTGGGTTGGGACTCCTACCGGCGGCAACTATAGCCTTCTTAAATTTCTCTCTTGGTTATTATTTTTACATTTGCATTATAAAACAGCTATTTCCTGTGTGCTTTTTCTCCCTTTGTTTTCGATTTCTGTTGACTTCGTGATATTACATTTATTAACTACTAAGTACACCAGCCTTTTATTTGTTCAGATGCTTACGAATAGTCACATTTTATGCATTGCTGTCATGTAATTATAAATGCGTGCATGGTTCAGTTCGTTTGATAGCAGAGCCTGCGTGTGCCTTCTTACCATTTATAGGCAGTACCTATGGCCTAAACAAACAATTACTGTAGATATTTTTTTATCGTCCATGCTTTTGTTGTTGCCTGGTGTACTTAGTACACCCGGAAAAGATCTCATTCAGAGCTGTGCAGTATCGATGATGCGTGTACCAATAAACTGTCTTCAGCTGCTCTTCGAATATATTCTATCTTCATAATACTACATTAAAAAAAACGTGTATCAGTTTTTGTACTGAAACGTGTACTGATTTTTTTTTTATTAAAAAAAAAAAAAAAAAAATCAGTATCTGTATCGAAAATACAGATACTGATTTTTTTTTTTTTTTAATAAAAAAAATCAGTATCTGTATTTTCGATACATCCGTTGAAGTATCGCATATCTTAAGATGCAAGACACACCAATCGCAGAATGCATGAAGACGACCATGCAGAGTCATACACAAATGGCATGCAAATGTTAGCAATAAAGCTTATTCTACCATATAACAGTTTTATCTTAACCTCACGGTGAGATCAACGTTGACGCCGACACCGACGACGATGACGACAATGCCGGTGAGACTTCGCCTCAAGTGCCAACTGTTGCAGCTCAAGAGCACGTCAAAAAGCGTTTTGAGGTGTGAAAGATAAAATAGGCATATTGTTACGGGGAGACGTCAAAAAGGGCATATATACAATATTTACAAGTGACAGTGAGTGGCACAACACCAACAAAGATGGCGCGCCAGGATACAGCTCGCCCTCTTTCTCGTATGCTAAACCACTTTTTTTTTTCGTCCGCTACATAGCTGCATGTATCATAACATTACACCCCTCCGGCTAAAGCCCCGACTCGGTGCAGTCGAAGTACGACGGCACGGGAAAGGTTCACTGCCCATACAGAGTTATTCAGTGTCTGGGGCATGTTAGGGCTTTAGACGGACGACGTGCACGATGTCGGTGCGGGGTTAAGCCGATGGGGATAAAGACGATGGAGCGATTTCATAAGTTACGCCGGTCACTTGACGACACAATCGATATGGACCGGTGTACGGGGACAGTAGCTTTTCAGAAAGCCCGACACGGCACTGGGGACCAAAGGAGGACAAGAGACCCAGATGAAAATTGGGTAGTCCTGTGATGACTATTTTATCAAGAATGCTGGCGGATCTGCGATTCACTGAATCGAGCGCGGGCAACTTCACGTGCACGGTCAGCACAGGCAATAGCCTCTCAAGCATACTCCGTACCGGGCCACGCGGAGGAAGGCACCAACAGTGTCCATGGGCAACGTAGGATTACGGCCGAAAAAGAGAAAGAAATGCGAATACCCAGTGGTCTCATATCTTGACATGCTATACACGAATGTCACAAAAGGCAATGCAGTGTCCCAATACTGGT
This sequence comes from Dermacentor silvarum, assembly GCF_013339745.2. Classification (NCBI taxonomy): domain Eukaryota; kingdom Metazoa; phylum Arthropoda; class Arachnida; order Ixodida; family Ixodidae; genus Dermacentor; species Dermacentor silvarum. Next base: position 17,110,920 of record NC_051164.1, on the reverse strand, counting down.
GGTGGGCGGACATATACATTGCCAACATGTCGGTAATAGTTCGGTTCAGTCGCTCCGTCAAGCCATTGGTTTGTGGATGGTAGGTCCGTGGTCAGTTTGTGTTGCGTCGAGCATGACCGAAGAATGTCTTCTATCACCTTGCAAAGAGACTGTCTGCCCTGGTTAGGAGTTTCCGAGGTGCTTCATGCTGCAGAATGACGTTATGGAATAAGAAGTCCGCAACGTCGGCCGCTCAGCTTGTGGGAAGAGCACGGCTGATCGCGAATTGCGTCCCATAGTCTGTAGCGACGGCGACTCATCTGCTTCCTGAGACAGACAGCGGAAACGGGCCAAGTAACTCGAGGCCAGCGCGGTGAAATGGCACATATGGAACATCGAGAGGGCTGAAGATGGCCAGCAGACGGGAGCGGCGGTTTTTATTGCGATAGCAATTATATGGACACTTCAACCGAATTTCTGCCGTCGACGTCGCCGTCGCCGTCGCGGTGAGGTTCCCTATAGATAAAATCGTCGCCGCGCGCCGTATGCCCGAGCGGAAGCGTGCGGGGACGCGCGCTATCACGGAGAAGCGAACGCACTTCAATCTCCCACGCGCAAGCACAGAAGCAGGAAGGCCAGCGCCGGAAAGAGCGGGGGGGGGGGGGGGGCGCACTTCTACTCCGCCAACAACTGCGCTCGTCGCTCGTCCGCACCGTCTCTTATCTCCTCACAGCTCTGACCTTTATGCGCTGTGCATTCGCCGCTCAGTTTCCGTTGAAGCGACAGACCGCACGTACCTTCCTTCGCCCGCAGCGGCGTATGCTTGCTGCCAGCGTTTTGACAGTCGTTGTCTGCAGTCATTCAGTGTGATCTATTCGTGTTTGTTTGTGCGCGCTCACACCACGCTTGTTCATTCAGTTAGTAATAGTCGGGTCACATTTTCCAACGCACGCTACACATGCAATGCTGCCCGGATCGGCAGTGCAGCGCTACAGGTGTGTCCACGGAGAAAGAAGTGGGTGTCTCTGTCCCTTCGCAAGCGCTGCCCACGGGAAGCGCTTCTCATCAACACCACCGTTTCACACGCGCCTTCTCGTGGTCATCGAGCCTCTCTTCATGTCGGTCTACTTGCGCCGCAGCACACCTGCTTACTTAATCAGCTCATGTTTACTATATTGCTACCAAGGCCGCTCACCTTACTTCGTATGACATTGCTGTGTTGCTATCGCATTCATTGCTTCGCGCTTAGGGCGAAACTGTGACATTTTTTTTCCGGCGCTGGCAAAGGTCACCAGAGGTCCCGTAACGGCGCACCAAGTGGGAAATGCCTGGCCAGTAGAACCGACGGCATGTGCGATCGTATGCGCTTGAGACGCCGAGGTCACCCGCTGTTCGCGCATCATGCATGAAGCTGGGCCAGAACAGTCGAGCGACGGTATTCCGGAATCACAAGTAAGAGGTCAGGACCATCAGGAAGCAAACTTCGACGATGTAGAGTGTCGTCGTGTAGCATAAAATGTCCAGAGAGAGGCATTATTAGCCTGGGATTTGAGACGGTCGATAGTCTTGCGTAGGACCGGGTCCTGGCGTTGTTCAGCAGCAATGTTGAAGAGCTCAGAGATGGCAAACACACAAGGACTGTAGTCGCTCGGTGCAGGTTCCGGTTGGTCGACGGGGTACCTGGGAAAGGCAGTCGGCATCCCGATGGAAGCGGCCAGATTTGTAGATTATCCTATAGGAATGTTCTTGAAGTCGTAATGCGCAGCGTCCAAGGTGACCCATGGGATCTTTGAGCGACGAAGATAGCCAGCAGAGAGCGTGATGGTAAGTGAGGACGGTAAACGTTCTGCCATACAGATAAGGACGAAATTTAGCGACGGTCCAAACAAGAGCGACGCGCTCTCTCTCGGTAATCTAATAATTCCGCACAGCGGCGGAAAGGAGGTGGCTGGCCACGTTGACTTGAGATACACCAGCTGGGCTGCTGGAGTCGCGTTGGTGTCGCGTTGGAGTTCGTCGCGTCTCACGTGAGTTCTTGTGCGCATGAGTTTTGTTGAAGTAAATGTGCCTCGGCTGACGCCCACGGGGTCGAGTGGGTGGCAGTTTCCTCTGGAGACATCGGTGGAGTCTTTCAGCGGACGGCAGGAGGTGCGGTGATAAGTGCGGTGTGCGGCGGCCCCTGTCGCGGCTAGTAGAGCACTGCACGGGCTCGGGCTTACCCAAAAGCCCGGGCCCGGCCCGGCCCACGGGCCGGGCCGGGCCGGGTAGAGCACTTTGTTTCACGGGCTCGGGCAGGGCTCGGGCACGGCGTGTGCTTTTTGACCCGGGCCCGGGCCGGGCTCGGGTTTTTTGACGCGGGCCCGGGCCGCGCTCGGGCTTTCTGCGAGTTATTCTCGGGCTTCTCAACTCTGAAAAACATGTATTTTTCGGTCTCGGGCCGGTTTCGGGCCAGTTTCGAGTCGGGCTCGGGCCGGGCTCGGGCTTAAGGTAAATGGGTGGCAAGCCGGGCCGGGCGGGTAACGTAGATTATTTCCGGGCCCGGGCCGGGCCCGGGTCTCACCATAAACGTTTTGATCGGGCTCGGGCGGGCCACCCAATGTAAAAACGGGCCCGGGCCGGGCCCGGGCCGCAAAAATCGGCCCGTGCAGTGCTCTAGCCGGCTAGGCCTACACACCGACCGGTGGCGGCATTTGTGGTTACGCCCGCAGCACAGAGATGGCACTACGATCATCACGGGCCCAAACGGTGCGATTTTTGTGAAGTGGGAGCAGGCGTTGGCGTTTGGTCGTGGCGCGGTGTGGTGTAATGGGAAGAACGAAGAGGGGCAAAACTGCTCAGGGTGTTGCAGCGAAAGGTGACTCTACGGATATGATTGGGTCATGTGCACCTGGTGCGAGTCCTGGCACCCCTTGGATGCCACACAGTTTTCGTCCATGGAGGACGCGGAAGCAGCACCAGCTTTCTACTGCCGGCAATGCGAGAAGACCGCCATTATCTGAGAGGAGTTCGCACTGCCTCTCAAGAACGAAGCAGGAGAGTCGCAAGCTCGCAGTAGCGAACGTGACAGCGATGCTGGAGGAAGAGACCAGGGCGAGAAAGACAGAGCGGGAGCACCTGGAGGATTTGCTGAGAGAGGAGAAGTGTAAACGGGAGCAGCTGGAGGAGAAGTTGAGAGAGGTGACGCGGAGTCACCACGCGTTCACGGAGGCGCAGGGGCCGCCAGGGGAAGCTCTGGTGGTACTACCCACGACGGGCTGCGAGAGAGGACAGGTGCAGGGCAGCGACGGAAGCTGCAGTGGGGAGAGTCACGTGGTGGAAAGCGCACAGACGGCGGCAGGCAACGGAGAGACACCCGATGGCACGGCAGGGCTTGTACAACGGGACGAGAGACAGTTGGATGCGGGTATCGGCACACAGCAAGGCAATACAGCGAGGAGTAAGCCTAGGAACGCCACATTGGGGAGGAAGGCAAGCAAAGCGGAGAGAGATGGCCAGACTAGAGAGCATAGCGAACAGCAGCCAAAGGCTGACTCGGTAGACGAAAACAGGAGGCGAGTATTTGTGTTCGGAGACGGTAACGCTGTCCGAATGAAGCGAACATTGCTGAAGATGGTCAGTTGGAACCGGAACGTGCATGTCAGAGCGGACACGGACACCACTGTGAAGGATGTAATTGCGGTAGTCGAAGAATCACCGGACGTGTGGGGATCATCAGAAGCCATGGTGGTATTGCATGCAGGTCGAAGGGATGTGATGGACAACAACACAGTGCCAGAGAGCGCATTAGCGGAGATACGCACCCACCTGCAGATGTGGAAAGAGAGGGCTCCGAACCATCGATTTTAGGTGTATGCGGTGCCAACACCACGGACGGGCATGGACCAGCTTCTCTGCATCTGCAGACAGTGGAATGCAAGCCTGAGATCTCTGTGAAGGAACTGGGCCCATGGGTGGAATTTGTGGCCATGGACTGGGTTCGGGGAGATGTGCTGGACGACATGATGTACAAGGCGAACATGGCAGAGGAGCTGGGAAAACGCCTTGGACGAAGGTTGTGTGCTTTTTTAGAGGTGCGCCCACCGGGAAGGCACTGGAGAGGAAGTTGGAGGGGTTTTCAGCAGGCCAGCTCAATGATGGAGACTCTCAGCCAAGCCTTACTCCACATGGCCAAAGAACAGTGGAAGCAGAGAAGGGGAGGAAAGTCCACGAATTCCAAGCACATGTGGGCACAACAGGGGTGGACAAGGAAGAAGGGAGTACGGACGACAGAACTCCAGCACTCCATCGAGAACTGAGGGGGGTTGTATCCCCGCGCCGCCGGAAACGCAGGGGACCTAGAAAGAAGAGAGTCAACCAGGGCGAGCAGTGTATGGATTCCTTAACATGCAAGGTGACCGGACGGAGCAGAGATGGGGAGAACTCATGAAAGCAATGCGGGAGGAAAAAGTTTGCACTGTTCGCCGCAGCCGTGGAGAGTCACCTACGCGACCAGGAGGTTCCGCCATGTGAATCGGTTTAGTCTGGGAGGGGTGCAACAGACAGGGCAGTGAGCGCCGAGGTGGTGGAATTCGGTGCATGTGAGAAGCCACACAACGGTGGACGAGGCTGCGGGAGGAATGTTCTGAGCATATGTGGTTGGCTGGAAACATTGTGGGTACACAGGTCGTGGTGGCCATTGTGTACATGTGGACTGGAGGACAGAAGGATAAAAGTTCGGGGATATGCTGCTGTATCACCAAAGATATAGGGGACTTTCGCTAGGGGGCATAGATCGTAGTAGTGGGGGATTTCAATGCTCATGTGGAGAACCTGGACGGCCGCACGGATGCCAATGGTAGGCTGCTCCTGGAGCTGGAGGAATCGGCTGTACTAGTGATAACCAATTTGACGGAGAAGTGCTGTGGGGCAACGACCTGGTCCACGCGGGATCACCGGTCCTGCATAGATTACTGCCTCATGACCGAACCAATGTACGAATGCCTCAACAGGATGGTGATAGATGGAAGATGGAGCGGGCAATCTGGCAAGTGACCACAACTGTTACGCCTGGTTTTCCAAACCGGTTTTGAACGCAAGCGACAGCAACTCTCTGTGGCGGTGGCTCGCCCAAATGAAAAGGCCCTACTTGAGATGGCAGCCAAGCTGGAAACGAAGGCCGATATGCTGGAATCATACGATCACCTGGTATCAGAAATGAAAGAGGTCATGGGGCAGTGGGCTCAGCGGGCACGAGGTCGGCGTGGACTCAAGCCATGGTGGAGCAGAGAAGTGGCAGAAGCCATACAGTGCAGGCTAGAAGCGAGCCGTGTCCCACAGACGGGGAATGAAGTGATAGGGGAGGTATGTATCCCATTGCTGGATGAGTGGCTGCGATCACTGCAACGGCAAGATGCCCGGACACCCTGTCTGAAGACATGGCTGGCTCGTATGTGCAGCTTGCACCGGAGGAGCAAGCCGAGGCCGATCTACGGTTGGCACCAACTGAGAGGGAATTTAAGAGAGCGGTGAGCAAAGTGGATGCAAGGACAGCAGCAAGGTGCGATGGGATACCGATGAGCCTGGTCAGGACGCAGTGGCCCAAAGCACAGGTGAGGGTCGAGGAGATCGTCGCGAAGGTGCTGGGAGCGGCGGAGGATACCAGGGGATTGGAAGAAAAGCAAGCTGCGACCTCCATAGAAAGGGTCAGGGGATAAGCGATACCTTACGAACTACAGACCAATCGCCGTGACCCCGGTCCTGTATCGAGTCACCATGTAAGTGGTGAAGGCACGACTCCAGCGCTGGTTGGAGGGCACGGGAATCTTGGAGAGCTTCAGATGGGTTTCCGACAGGGACGACGCATAGAGGACAGCCTCTTTGTCATCACGCAAAGCATTGAGCTGGCGCTCGAGGCCGGGGACCCATTGTATGTGGCTTCCTGGACATAGCTAAGGCCTATGATAGTGTAGACCGAGAGATCCTATGGAGGATACTGGCAGAGATGGGCCTGACTGACGAAGATCGCGTACTGCTTCAGGCAATCTACAGCGATGTGGTGGCAGAGGTGGAGTGGGATGGCCATAAGACTGCACAAGTAGAAATGCCTCGAGGCCTCCGGCAGGGTTGTCCGCTGTCCCCACTACTGTTTATGGTATATGTTGCAGGGGTGGTCCAACGTCTCGAGGCCTTGACTTCACATTCAGGCACAGGGAAAGCGGGCAGCTGGTGCAGAGACGGATCCCAGCGCTGGTGTATGCCGACGATTTTGCACTCCTTGCAGGCTCTCCGGAGGAGCTGCAGAAGTTGATAGACTTATGTGGCAGGGAGATGACGCGACTGCGCCTGAGGTTCAGCGCCGCAAAGTGTGTGGTGTTGGTTTGAGGGGCACAACGATGCGCGGCCCGACACAACATGGAGCCTACAGGGCAACCCAATCCTCAGGAGCACCAGCACAAAATACCTAGGCATCAGACTGACAACGAGCCCAGACTACCTCTCGGCATATGAGAGAGAGATGAGAGGCAAAGCAGCCAGGTATAAGGGAGTTCTGTGCCAGAGGTCCGTGTGGTCGTATAGTAGGTACGAGGTGATGCGAGCGCCGTGGAAGATGGTAGCAGTGCTGGGGCTTACCTACGCTAACGTCGTGCTATGCCTCTCCTTGGAAGTGCGGGAATTCCTGGAGAGGCGCCAGAGAGAGATAGGCAGGCTGGCACTGGGAGTGCACAGGTTCACACAAGTGAAGGCGATACAGGGGGAGATGGGATGGTCGCCCTTCACGGCGAGAGAGGCGGTGGCAAAGGCGGCATACGAGAATCGGCTACTGAGGCTTCCGGTGGAGAATGTCGCACGACAGGTGATGGTTCACGCCATCTTCGCCGACAAGTTGACGAAATGGACGGGAAGAACGGCTGCACTGCGTCGGCGATTTGAGTTACCGACGATCTGTCTGGAGGAGGAGGCGCAGAAGCCGAGGGACCCAATGGGCAGGGGAACACGGCTTCAGGTGCGACAAAGAGAGGCAGCTGCGTGGCGGAAAGCCGCAGAATAAAAGTCGTTCCTCGAGTTGTATCGGAGTGAGAAGCTAGAAATCCGCACCGAGTGCTGCTACGACAACTCAAAGAGAAGCGCACTGCTGGCGGAGGCGAGAGCGGGTGTGCTGCGCACATGTATTTGGAGAGCGCGCTTCACCGAGGGGGTTTCCACAACGTGCGCCCTCTGTGTAAAGTCGGACGAGACACTGCGTCACGTGGTCCTAGAGTGCGGTGGCATCTTTCCACCAACCCGCACACACGCGCGGCCTATCGCACTTGGTTTGAAGACGGAGGAGGTCGGGGCCACCGTGGTGACCAAGAAACGCCTCGAGTTTTGGTGGCAGCATGGAGCACTGCGCCGATGACTGTGCGAACATTTCTTTTTTGTTTCTGAAGTTCACAAAAGGCTGTTTCCATGTTTTTTTCCCTTTCTTTCCTTTTTCTTTTTTATGTGGTCACGCCGGTGTGGACAGGGCCAACTACGGCGACCCGATACAAAGGGCAGGACCACCATCACCATCACCATCAGCGCCGATGCCATGGCCACTGGCGTCTGTACCACCTTCCATGCAAGCAGAATGGTCAAAGTCAGCCAACACAGGTGGCGTAGTGAGTAGTGCGATGTGCTGCGAAAAGGCAGACGCTTGTGCCGGACCTCAGGTAAAAGGAACGTTTTTCTTGAGCAGGCATGTGAGAGGCCGTGCTATCGCTGCAAATTCTTTCACAAAGCGATGAGAGTAAGAGCAGAGGAAAAAAAAAAGAACAAGTGGGCGTCTTGCGAAGAACGTGACGTTGGAAAGTTAGTAACAGCGCGTTACTTTGGCACGGTCAGGTCGGATACCGGCCGCATCAACAAGATGATTAAGTACGGGGATCTCTCGGCGTCCGAAGTGGCATTTGGAGGAGTCAAGTGAAGACCGGGCGCTTCGAAACAGCTGCAAAATATCCGAAAGTCGTTGGAGGTGACTGGGGAATGTGGGCGAAAAAACGACCACGTCGTCAAGGTAACATAAACAAGTAGACAAATTGAACCCGCGAAGGAGGGAATCCATCATTCTTTCAAATGTTGCTGGGGCATTACACAACCCAAAGGGCATCACTTTAAACTGGTACAGCCCATCGGGCGCAATGAAGGCGGTCTTTTCGCGATCCTGCTCGTCAACGGCAATTTTCCAATAGCCGGAAGGAAGATCTATGGAAGAAAAGTACCTTGCGTCATGGAGAGAGTCGAGCGCATTGTTTATTCGTGGCAAAGGGTAGTCGTCCTTTTTAGTTATCATGTTCAGGTGCCGATAGTCGATACAGAACGGCCAGGTGCTGTCTTTTTTTCTGACAAGCACCACAGAGGACGCCGAAGGACTCGCAGATGGTTCAATGATGTCCTTAGTCAGCATTTTCTCAACTTCAGTTTGAATGACAGGGAGTTCGGACGCACACACTCGGTAAGGGCGCCTATAGATGGGTCTAGCATCCCCATTATAGATGAAATTGAAAGTGAAAGTTTATTTCTTTTCAACGAAAAGAGAGCGCCAAGACAAAAGGCAAGAGCCTGACAAGGTCCTGGTGACCCGTGTAACAGCTGGCATTGTGCACAAGCACTTCACAAAAAATCCACAATTAATTTCTCAAGCCTCGCTGTAAGAACATGCATGAAATTTGTACAAGAAAAGAATAACTAAATCACATACACAACTTATCGTATGAGCGGTATAAAGATAAATAATTTTGTCAAACATAAAAATGTCAGTCCTAAAACACAGAAACTAAATCACAAAGCTGGCAACAAGTGTGTAAATGAAAAACATCTCAAAGATAAAAAAATATAACTGCGAGTCGGCCTAGTTGGAACAGATTCATTTTCTTAAATTTTTGCGCGCAAACAAACAGGGACGAAGAAAAGGAGACACAAGGACCTCGTCCTTGTGTCTCCTTTTCTTCGTCCCTGTTTGTTTGCGCGCAAAAATTTAAGAAAATAAAAAATAAATACAAAGTCTGTCGACAAAATAAATATCTCACTCAGTTTGTTCCAATAGGCGTTTTTTAATTATCGATTTAAAACGTTTTTGTGGAAGGTAATATTCAGTGTCAAAGGGAAATTGATTTATTACCATAGGAATTTGGTAGCCTCCAAGGTGCAGTGTCCTCTTGCAAGATATCGTGATTGTTCATTCTGAAAGCGGAACTGCGCATGCAAAGATCTGTGTGCAGTCAACAACATAAAGCGCACTGGCAGCGTCTAATAGTTATCGTTCACTTATTTTCTGGGTAATTTGCATGTTACAAAGGGCACAAAGGACATGCATATTTACGACGAGCGTAGCTTTTAAATACTTTTTATTCCGTGGTTGTACGCGTACCGCCCTTATGATAGCTCCGTCGCCTTTTTCGAAGATGAAAGAAAAAATGTAGTGGCACCTCGCACCATCGCCTTTGCGCTATAATAAGGTCAGTAACGGAAATAAGGTCAGTAATACGGTCAGTAATAAGGTCAGTAGCGGAAATCTGCGATCACATCACACTCAACCATTCGTTGCGGTCATCACCTCGCATCGATTCAAGCCCTTAACGCCAGGCGTTTGATTGCGTTCTACACCAATGAAGTGATCGCTGCATGTTGTGAGTGAAGCGCTGGTGTAATTCCTTGTCTATATCAGTTCACAGATACAGATAAAGTTATAGACAATATGAATTCCGCAATAATTGTGATTCCATACAAATTGAATTCGTCAGCACAACAATTGTACACTGCTGAAAACAAAAAATCAATAAAGAGTCTAAGCTCGCGCTCTATCAGTTGCACGTTGTCCAAGAATTTCTTGAACAGCTGGGTGAGGTCCCACACGATTTCGAGGCGTGGAACTAGAAGGACGTGTCCAACAGCCTCGAGACCAGTTCAGTGCGCGTGATCGTTCCTAGCAGCTCAAACTCCCGCAGTCTGCGGTGCTCCTTGAACTCCTGCGCGAGTCTGGTCAGGACGCAGTCTTTAATGGTCACGTTCCGGAGGGCGTGGTTATCACGTTCATTGTCCCATATGAAGTTCGTGGTTGGCAATCACCAGTGAGGAGAGATAGATGTCCTCAACTTCCATCAGTGTTACCTGCAGTTCAAAGGCGACGAAAATTGTGAAGGAATAAAATGTCACGAGGTGCTACCCTTGACGAAATTCGGAATCTTGTGGGTCTTACCCGTCGATACTTACTGATTTATTAACTAAATGGGAAAAACATTTTTTCCCCATCTATCGTTTACGTCAACGGTAGAACTTGCATAGTCTGTCGGTTAACGGGTTTACCCGACAAACGGTAAACCAGTTGCGCGACTTTTCCTTGTTGTATCCAGCGCTTAGGAAAATGCGGTTTGGGGATGATGCAGCTTATGCATAAACAACCAGTATGTCGCGTTCTCTATATCACCTCTACACTTTCAGACTTGGGATTGTTAAAATCTGCTACAATGAACGAATCCGCCAGGCACCAAGTTTAATCGTTCAGACCCCCCAAAACGGAAAACGATCACGGCAAACAATGTCAGGATTATTAAAATATGCAAAAAAAAGTTGAGGCGTTGCAATGACTGATCAGATTTCGATATCTGCAGGCATGAACATTACCATTATATTTTACAGTTTTTCATTGCTTAATTTCTACTTTCTCTCAGCTTCATTCCTGATAAAGCTTAACTCTGAAGCATTACGTGCAAAAACCAAAAGCTCATTATCAGGCACGTGGAATTGGAGGGCTACGGAATAATTTTCAACACCTGGGCTTCATTGACGTGCACATAAATCGCACATAAGTGCACGAACGTTTTTTTTTTTCGAATTTTGCCCCCATCAAAATGCAGCCGCCACTGCTGGGTTGTTAATTCATTGCAAAAAGGTCTTTTTGGCCTCTTGTAAGAAAGTGTTTGTCATTTTTTTCTCTGTGTGATCTGCCGTTTCCACTGCTTTTTTTTTCGTGGCTGCGACATATTTACACGGAAGCCTCCTTTCCAAGCGGCTGCTGTGTAATGCAGCTTTCACGTAGCCCAGCGAGGTGCCAGTTATGGTGGCATTTCGGTGGTGCCACCTCTGTGTGTCTCTTATAAGAAAGTCACTTATTTTGTGGCCTCCGTGAGCATGAGCTCAATTTACGCAACCACGCCACCGAGTAAATGTTGCAAGTCAGAGGGAGAGGAAAGATGTGATTGCCCACAATATTCCCAGATAATTCTTCGCCATTTCTGGCAACATACCTGACCATGTTCGCATCCGTAATGAAGTTGTTTGTAGATGAGTATCGGCACTTGAATAGTGATACAAACGCGGCTAATCTGCATGTTGTTTCTTACATATCAGTCCAGCGTTTTTATGCGTTGTTTCTAAATGAGTATTGGCACTTCAATAGTGATACAAGCTCATACCAAATACTCACCTAGAAACAACTTCATTTCGGATGCGAACACGGTCACGTAAGCCCTGACTGGGAGATAACCACTGTCGTTGAAAAGAAAATTGTACAATGATTGCATCCTACCGGAGCTAACATATGGTGCAGAAACTTGGAGGTTAACAAAGAAGCTCGAGAACAAGTTAAGGACTGCACAAAGAGCGATGGAACGAAAAATGTTAGGTCTAACGTTAAGAGACAGGAAGAGAGCGGTAGGGATTAGAGAGCAAACGGGGATAGCCGATATTCTAGATGACATCAAGTGGAAAAAGTGGAGCTGGGCAGGCCATGTAAAATTGCGTAGGATGGATAATCGGTGGGCTATTAGGGTTACAGAATGGGTACCAAGAGAAGGGAAGCGCTGTCGAGGACGGCAGAAAACTAGCTGGGCTGATGAAGTTATGAAATTTGCAGGCGCAAGTTGAAATCAGCTAGCGCAATACAGGGGTAATTCGAGATCGCAGGGAGAGGCCTTCGTCCTGCAGTGGGCATAAATATAGGCTGACGATGATGATGATGATACAGTGACCTGCGCCTATTAGAGCGCAGCTCTTAGGCGTCCATACCTGCGGAGAGCGTCAGCGCAACCGAGCGGACGAGCACAGCGAAAGACAAGAGCGAAGCCGGAGCGCAGTGGGTGATGACAAAAATTCGCAGACAATTAGGATAGTCCCTAATGCGAAATTTGGAAGCAGCTCTACACGTGCTTTCATTTCGCGATATATTGGCTGGCGCAGACAGTCTGCCTCGTGAGGCAAGTTGTAAATGGAGTGAAGTGTGGTGTGACGGCCTCGCTAATCGGGAGATCGCGAGAGGAAGCGTGTGATGCCACCGCGTGGGTGACGCGTGGGCGCGACTCACAGCAGCCGCCGCCGACAGGCCTTCTAAAACGATGAGCGCGTCGTCTGTATGGAAACAAAGCGCTGCATGAGCGGAGGTTGCCTGCGGCGGCTTCCACGCGCTTCCTCTCACGATAAACACCGACTTCCTTGACTGAAACACGCAAACCCCGATACACACCGATTTCTCTCGGGAGTTGAAATTAGAAACAGAAAAAAAAAACGGCCACCATCCCGCCCTGCGAACGTGAATGCCCAGCGAAGCTGTATCAAACACCACAAATGGTGGACCATTGTATTCACGCTGTTCTCCTGGTGTCATTAAATTCCGTGGTATACCCATGGTTGTCTTAGATTGAACTGAATGAGTTGCTAGACGGGTCTCTCTTTCATATATGAAAGCGTGGTGACGTCACTAAGTGTATATATATGTTGACACGTGCTCTATGTAGATACTTAGACGACGTTGACGCTATGTGATTCAACGGACTCCGAGTAGTGGGACAGCGGAAATTCGAAGACGAAGAACTCTTTCTTCTGCTGATTCTCAACAGCTGTTCTGCAATCTTGTTCAACGTAATGTCTCGTGTTCGCGTTGAACCGAGACACTGGTGGAGAACCGGGGTACACAACCCCGCCTGATGCTCCGGACTCCTGCTGGAAGCCGTTCATCCAGCCCATCTCCAATCCTGTGCATCGCTTCAGTCGGAGGTCACTCAGCCGGGCCCTGTTTACCTCTGCCAATGGCGACTGCCAGCCCGCCACAGATACTACGATTTCCACAAGACGGCAGAACAGCTTTTGAGAATTACCAAAACAAAGACTTCTCCTTCGTCTTTGAATTTCCCCTGTCCCACTGCTCGGAATCCGTTGAAGCACATATGTTAACGTCTTCTAAGTGTCTACATAGATCACGTGTCAATATATATGTAATGACGAAATATATATAAATATGTATGTAGTGACGTCACAATGTAGTGACGAAACATCCTTGGTACCGCATTCAGTAATGCAACTTAAGAAAAAGCTATTTTGCAAGTTATCTTTTTTGTTATAGCACTAAAGGATAAGCCGCACAGATGATATTCCTTTAAGTACTTCTACTGCTAATTATTTATTCATGGCCAGACAGAAAATAAAAACTGCGCCCCAATTGGGGAAACAGTCAGGGTTCATGAAGGATGGAACACGTTAACCTGGAGTTTTGTGTTTACGCCACGAATTTTTGCGACCAACGAGAGGTATACAGCTTCGCTGCAAAAGAATGGTTCAAAGGGGTAACATAATTTTGACAACCTGAAGGTAATGAACGTGCACCCGAAGCACGCGGTAAAAGAAAGTTTTTGCATTATACAACCATCGGAATGCCGTGGTCGGAACATGAACCCGCGACCTAGCGATCGGCAACACGACGCCTAAACCACTTAGCCTACCGCGGTGGGTCATAAGTATAGCATGAGTGGTTTGATAAGACTGGCCCTTCAGATGCCCGAGGCCCATGGCGTAGCCAACCCGACAAGCCAGCCCAAAGTCGCAAAAATTCTTGCTACATTTTGGGCACTGGTCTAAGCTTACTACTCGGCCGAAATACTTCCTTTTCTGATCGTCATAGAAGAACGTCCTCACAGCTGGCCAAGATTGAAGAGTGGAAATAAAAATGAGAATAAGAGAAAGTAGAGTATCAAATTCTAAGGAGGGTTGGGAATTAAACTATGCAACAAAATCTCGCTAAGCACCACACCGCCATAACCACTGAGCCACCACGGTGGGTCCCTTATCAGCCGCATCACTCCTTACTGCCATGTAAAAAAGACTAAACTATCGACACTCTCCTGATGATTCCTGGAAATACGAGCGTTGAAAACTTACCCTGTCGAGAGTGACGTGCGTAAACAGCTCCGTTTGGTTGAGTACCCAAGCATGGAGAACATTCTGAACCGGAGCTCCTCGACGCCGATCAGGTGAACCGGGACGACCCACTTGGCAACCGTGATGTGCTGCAGGAACTGCCCCGGGCGAAAGCGATCCAGCACTAACACGTTCAGGCTGACGCCGGAGAAACAGCGGCGCTCGTGCAGAAACCACAATGTAGCCAAGCATAGAAGCACAGCTTTGAGGTCGTAGGGAGCCACGGGATCGTTATGGGTCATTATGAGGTCCAGGCTGCCTTCGCGCAGTTCGTTGAATTCCACGCCGAATGGCTTCAGGAACTTGTTCAACTCTTCCTGCATAGCGCACAACGGAAATGAAGTTAGTAAGAGCTGCTTCCCGAAATAAAGTGAAGCTTGTTCACTTCACGGCTCGAGCTCATACAAGGTATGTCGGCATACATTAACAGTCCGCATTGTCCTGCTTCCCTTGTCCCTAAGCTACCTGTTTGTGAAACCTGTGGAACCGGAACCTGTTTTAACGCGATAGCGTTAAGGGACCGTGTCGCAGAAAATCCGGTGTCGGTGTGCGATGTCGGCGTCCGTGGAGAGAAAATGATCCCCAACCACCCCGACCGCGCAGGCCCTCCACGTGGTGCATGGTTTTCGGTGAACAAAAATTGAATTTCTCAGTGAAATCTGCCAAAAAAAAAATGGTAAAGTACGACTTTACCATTAGGCGTCGGATACGGCGTCGGATTGTTGACTATTTTGCGTCGTATTGTAATTTGAATGTACGAGAAAAGATAATTCTGTTACGAGGAAACTCAAACACAAACCCCTTTTCCAGCATTTCTACCAGACCTACAGCCGCGCGCTCGGGTACTTTACTTGCGAAAATGATATCGAGATGGCGCTCGCATCCGCGGCAGGGCGAATTGGGGCTTCGCCTGGCTAATGCGTTTTGGACACGTGTGCGCGTCGGGGCTTTAGCAAACAATTAATAAAATAATAAAAGAAGTGCTAGGGTCTTCTTATTTTAATAAAAGACCCCTCATATTGCCCCTGGAAAAACTGTCTTCCCAGCAATGCATTTCTGTTTAATATTGAAGCCGACTTTAAAGGGACCGGTGTAAGCTTGGTCTTTGTAAGCTGGCTTTCCCACGTTCAGTTGTGCAGTGAAGCGCTTCCACTGAAAGAAAAATGCGATGCAAACGGCGCCCGATAACGCTATCGCGTTCCACTCTTAAAGGCGAAGCTTAAGCGTCCTCCAATTTTTGTGCACTAGCAATCTCTCCTGCTTCACATATGCTTTACACTTGAAAATGCTCTTGATCTTCGACCTGCCCAGACAACGAAGAGACGAACGTCATCTGGTGTTTTAGAAGCTGGAAACTCTGATCAGCATCCGTGCTGTGACCTTAACTTAGACTGCAATGAGTAGGACACGCGGTTGAGGTGACAGAACGAGTTACCGCTTCAGTCACCATCCAGCAGCGGGCACCTCCTTCGTTTTGCTGTGTGCATGAGTCGAGCCGTGAAGGCATCTCCAATACATCGCGGGCGACATCGGCAGCCCTGTCGAGAAACTCGGGTTCGTCCTTGAGCTGGTTTTCGGCAAAGTGCAGGAACCTATGTGCCTCCATGTCCAGGATCTGGAAGCATCAGAGATTAAGACCAACATGGTGGCTCGAGCCTAAAGCAGCAGCAACGTTTAGACTCCAATCCTACAGGAGCATCAACCAGCTCGAAATCATCAGTCGGCCGACGTTCCCGTGAGATTATTGATGTGCTTATGGGATGCGTTCTTATCTCTGTCTCCCAATGATTCCGACCGTCCCAGACGGAACAATATTCGGGCACAACTAATATACGATGATTATCCCATTAAGCGAATAGGCGAAGCACGTCATTTACGAGGCGTGTACTGCGGCAGCGTTCCACTCGGGGATTTCCGTGTGGACATGCTGCGCCTTCTGGAGGCACCGCCGTGAAGTCTGCGAACACCCAGTGGTACGTACACATTGACCCAAGTTAGGGTCAAAGAGGTTCATTGAAAGGCGCAACAGATAACCAGTGGAACACACCCAGTGGCCCATACACAGGTGAACGGACTACATTTGAGACTGTTCGGGATCGGCTAAACATCCACAGATACCAATATCTCCGGGAATGGGCGACGTGTTTAGAGGGATAGCTAGACAGCCGGAAAGAGAACTGGTCTGACAACGCCAAGGATTCTATTCGCAGTTAAAGAACGCTACTAGTTTTTACCCGAAAGCAGATGTACGTACGCAGCGGATTACCTCAGGCATTGCTTTCCTCAGTTCCAGGCACGCGTGAAAAAGGTTTAAGTACGGAAATGAGCTGAGGGTATTAAGGAAAAACAAAATAAAAGTGCTTGTATGAAATACCGAGAAAATATAAGCAGAAATAATTTAATATATATTATTCGGTTAAACGTCCCGAAACTGCACAGGGTTCAGAGTAGGGTTCAGTGTTTTCGGTATACACTGATTAACACCGTAAATTAACCCTCGGGCGTTTTTCTCTGAATCGGTAAAAACCGAGAACCTCCCAATTCGAGCTGTACTTAAGAAATAAAAAGAAAGAAAGATGGGCAATTGTCACTTTCAATCCACGATTTCTTGAGTCACCGCAACACATTAATACGCGGTTAGCACTTAACTCTCCTGCATATATTTTTCTTTTCGTTTCTTGTTGCGAAAGTAGAGTATTCCTGGGTGCTAAAACAAGAAAACAGATTTTTTTTATGTGAAGCATTTGTAGAATATTCGCTGTATGTTGTTGTTTCTGCTGAAGTTTGCCTTGGCTGCTTCTGGCGAGCGCACAGCATAGAATGGCAGCTCCAGGCAAAAGCTTGCCGTTGATTTCCTTACCATATCCGTGTCAAGCGCCAACATAGAATTTGTGTTTTCGGGATTGCGTTTCGTGAACCTTAAAGAGCGTGCTCCGATGGCTGACAAATCTCTCGCTATGTACATGCCCATTTTGCCCAACAACATTATGCATTACTTTCATGTTCCAGAAAGCGTCGTATATCATTTGTTGTTACCACTCGTTCGTTCATGAACTATTTTGCAGAGTGTTTGGGATATGTTCAATAAAGTCGTGTCATGTCAGGTGCGTTATATATTCTCCAGTAATAATACAGTCTATTTACAACGCAAGCCCCGATAAACACCAATTTCTCTCTTACATGGAAATTCCACAACGAAAAACACCGGCTCAAAGTAAAAAAAAAACAGAGATAACACCGATAAACACAGGCGGAACTTGAAGAAAAAGAAATACCGAAAACGTGTACCACTATTTGTAAGGGATGCCATAGTGGGTGCCCTTGGTTAATTTTGACAACCTGAGGGTATGCAACGTGCACCCAAAGCACGGTACACGACCTCGCGCGATCAGCAGCATGACGTCATAGCCACTTAGCTTACCGCCATGGGTCTAAAGGTATGTATAGTAAGAGCAATTTGGTAAAACTAGCCAATGAAATGCGTGAGGCCCATGGCGTAGCCAGCCATACAAGCGAGCCTTAAGTCATAAAAATCCTTAATGCTTTTTGTACTCTGGTCTAACCTTACCACTCAATAGAAAGGCGTGCTTGTCTGATCGTCATCGAAGAAGGTCCTCACAGTTGACCAAGAGTGAAGAGAGGAAATATAACTTAGATGAGTAATTGAAAGTGAGTCGAATTCTAAAGAGAGTTGGGCATCAAACCATGTTGCAACATCGTGCCCAGCACCACATCACCATAGCCTCTGACTCACCACTGCGGGTCCCTTCTCAGCCGTGCCACACCATTGTTCCATGTAAACAGGTCTGAACTATCGACATCCTGATGATGCCTGGAAAAAATTTTAAACTCACCCTGTCGAGGGTGACGTGCGCCAACAGCTTCGTTTGGTCGAGCGCCAGAACCAGGGGGCACATTGTGAACAGGAGCTCGATTCCCTCGACATCGATCAGGTGGAACGTGACGACCTGCTTGGCGAACGTGATGTGCTGCTGGAACTGGCCCGGGCGAAAGCGCTCCACCACTGACACGTTAAGGCTGATGCCGGAGAAACAGCGGTGCTCGCGCAGAAACCAGCATGTAGCCAAGAAGAGAACCACAGCTTTGGGGTCGCAGGGTGTCACGGGATCGGTATGGCTGATTGTGAAGTCCAGGCTGCCTTCGCGCAGTTCGTAAAGCACCACGCCGAAGGGATTCAGGAACTTGTTCAACTCTCCCTGCATCACGCGCAACGGCAATGAAGTTTGTTAGAGCTGCTCCCAGAAGCAAAGTGAACTTGTTGACTTCACGGTTCGTACTCGTACAAGGTGTGTCTGCATATATAGAGGGCCGTAATTGCACAGTTGTCCACATTGTCTTGTTTCCCATTCGCCTAAGCTACTCCTATAGCTGTTTTGTGCAGTAACAGTCTGTCTTGCTAACAAATGCTTTGCGCGTGTGGAAAACGCTTTTTCTCGCCAACCTGCCCAGACATCCAAGGGAAGAACGTCATCTGGTGTCTTATCAGCTAGAAACTTTGTGACCAACCTCTGTGCTGTGGCCTTAACAAACTTAGCATGCAAATAGAAAGCCACAGCGGTGGGCCTGATGTGTGCCGTGTATGATACGCACGCTATGTTTGTACGTGGTTGAAGAGACAGAATGAGTTACCGCTTCCGTCTCCATCCAGCGGCGGGTACCTGCGTTCTGCTGCTTGCGTGAGTCGTGCAGTGAAGGCATCAGCAATACGTGGTGGGCGACACAGGCGGCCCTCTCGAGCATCTTAAGGTCGTCCTTAAACTGCTTTTCGGCAAACTGCAGGAAGCTGTACGCCCCCATCTCCAGGATCTGGAAGCGTCAGAGGTGTTAGATCAACATGGTGGTTCGACCTTAAAACAGCAGCAATGTTTAGACTCCGATCCTACAGGAGCATCAACCGGCATGAAATCATTCGTCGGTCATCCCACCTGTAAGATCTTACAGCGAAGCTGTTAAGGGCTAGGTTCGAGGAGATCGCGTCCGTGTAGTAGACTGAAAGGGGTGTACAACAGTTCAGATGCATCGCGTCACCTTGTGGCGTCGCATGAAAACGTCGGGATGGCGGTGTTTTTAAACTTCGGGATCCTAAAAAACTTGCGCACCACACCGCACTTTTCGCAGGAGCTTATGTTTGCTTCTGCATTACGTGACGTAGCTCACCCTGGTTGGCACGTGAGCGCGTCAGCGCTGGTACGCGCGCGGCGATTGGCATATCGATTCTTAAAAAAGAAAAAAAAAACCATCAACGCCTGTCCTATATTCTGTGTAGGTTCTTTGTGCGTTAGCGGACATGATGATGATGATGATGATGATGATTTATTGGCATCCCCTTTGAAACGGGGTGGCGACAAATAATGACCTAGCCTGCTTGATTTATTCAGGTATACTATACATGTTCTTCATTTAGCATTTTTGTATACCTCTCATTATTTTTATTTTTCAAAAATTTATCTTCTACCGCTGCCTACGATTTTAAGAGATCAGGTCGTATCCATCTTTTCCCACATCACTCCGGAGCGTCGCGCCCCCTTGCGTCGCCGGCTAAAAGTTGCGTCGCTCGAAAGGGTAAACGTAAATCGCTCCAAAGCGTAGCGCCACCTTTGTGGCACCCGGTGATATCTCCCTGGTTTCGCAGAGAATAGGGAATTAAGGCGGTGCGGCGAAAGGATACCACCGACGATGAGCGGGCCGCGCACGCCAAGCGTAAGTGTGCTACCCGCCAGGAACGCGAGGCGGAAGTAAATGCGAACTGTCCATATGGCCACGATCCCGCGAAATTGGAACGTTTCAAGGAGCAACGATCAATCATACACAGCTTCGCTGGTCGTCCACCTTCACGGAGTGGAATGGCACTGAATTTTTTTATGTTCGTACGCGATCATTCTTATCTCTGTCTCAGAATAATTCCAAGCCTCACACAAACAGCAAGATTCCACACAACTATTCCGCGAATTTTTGAGGTACGCCATAGGGGAGAACTCCGGATTAATTTTCACCGCCTGGGGATCTATAATGTGCACCCGATGCACCCCTAAATGTAAGTGAGCGAGCATTTTTGCATTCCGCCCCCATCGAAACACTGCCGTCTTGGCGGAGTATCGAACATGCGAGCTCGTGCACAGCAGCAGAACGTCATACGGGATGATCATTTTTCAGTTTTCCGGAAGTTTTATTAATCGACTGTCACAGATAACATAGCTATAGTCCTTGAGTTGGATTGTTCTGAGTGGCGGATATTGCTTCCATGAGAAAGGGAAACACATATTTAGCTACCTAAAAAAAAGCCACAAGCTGGAGCTCAGCAGCTTAAAGTCATAGCCACTGGAGTACCGCTGCGGATTTCTGCGCACTATACCATGGTTCCAATGTTCGTATTAAAAAATTACATTCGTGGGTGTTATGTGCCAAGCGGACGATATGATTACGAAGCACACCGTTTCGTGGGGGACACGAGGACACGTGTAGTGGGAGTCGCTGTCCGATGCACCTGGCGTCTGACAGCTTCTTCTTCGTTTTTCCTTCTATTTTGGAGTTTTATTTTACGTGCCAAAACCAGTTCTGAATATGAGGAACGTCACAGTGGAAAGCTCCAGATTAATTTTGACCATCTGGAGTTCTTTACCGTGCACTACAACGCGCGTCTGACCGCGTCTCGCGGCCTAGGCCAATCGCGTGCGGCCAAACTGGACGCAAACTGAACGCGCGTTTTGAACAATGATCTCCGATCGTGCCCCTGGAGTTCTTGAAGGTGCGGCAGACGGGCGTTTTCGCATTTTGCCCCCATCTAAATGCTGTTGCAGCGGTCGGCGATTTCATCGGGCGCCCTTAGGCTTAGCAAACGCAACGGCAACGTCACTATGCCACCACGGCGTTGTGTTCACATTTCATCTGCCGTCGATAGTACGATAATTGGAGCGACAGGCATAATGGCTTCCCAGCTCACGACTGAACCGAGCACCGAAGCTTATCCCTCATCGTACACATGTCGCGGTCGATTTCGAGGTTATTTCTACCCGCCGTGGTTGCTCAGTGGCTATATATAGTGTTGGGCTGCTGAGCACGAGGTCGCGGGATCGAATCCCGGCCACGGCAGCCGCATTTCGATGGGGGCGAAATGCGAAAACACCAGTGTACTTAGTTTTAGGTGCACGTTAAAGAACCCCAGGTGGTCCAAATTTCCGGAGTCCCCCTCTACGGCGTGCCTCATAATCAGATCGTGGTTCTGGCACGTAAAACCCCATAATTTCTTTTAGGTTATTTCTCGGATACGCTGGTCCTTGGGGATCCCTATTCTGCTGCATGAACAAGATTTGTTCCTTTCAGCTGGATATAAAAGACTTCAGGCAACGGAGCTGTATAACCGCAGAGATAGGACCCCGAAGGCAGGAGCTGTCGGAGAGAATGACAACGCTTACGTTTAGCCGCGTCAGGAGTCGGCGGCCAGGCCCAGCCACGTCACCGCAGGCAGGAAGCAGTTCTAAGCCACTGCGGCAGGCTCCTGGTATTCGGAACAGTCGGGCGTCCCTGCCAGTGATGGCGCCGCAATAGCAAATTGTGTTTCTAACTCAACGCCAGGAGCGCAAATGTCGTTGAAAAAAAAAAAAAAAAGACGAAGTTGCCTACGACCAGCTCTGTTATTTCTGCTCAACAATCTTTCATCGAATATAGAATAAAAATAACCAAGAAGGAGCACAATATAACGTTGTCAATATTAAGCAATATAAAGAGGCGGCCGCACGCAGCAACAAGCCGAGTCCATATTTTCGTACTTTTGACAGTGATTTCGAATTTACGCCTCCTTTTTTTTCGTCGTCGTGTAAATAGTGTGGTAGGCGCCGTTTATTCGTCATTTTAGTGCTGCGAAGCAATCATACATGAGAAAACATGCCAAGCAGAAGTGGCGGCCACTGCACACGTGAGCGCATACGCAGAACATCTCCAGTATGTCTTCTTGCAGGTTGCAGGTTGCAGTATGTCAGGTTGCAGGTTGCAGTATGTCTTCCGCGACAGTACACCATGTTCATTCCTTCATTTTTAGTGAGTAATTAATTTTAGGGAGCGTCAACAAGCACTTTTGACAGGTTAATGGCTCGGATTGTGTGTGCGGTGCGCAAAGGCGTGGGGTTGCTGTGCTTGAGGAACCCGTGAGACGCTGGTGCGATTCTGCTCGGTATTCGATAAATACTAAAGCCATTTTGTCGTTGTTCACGACCGCCGAGAACGAGATTAGGCCTACATTTTTAGACTGCGTAATATTCGGAACGAGCCCGCATTTCTTGATTGCACTGTTATCGAGATCGGCCCGCATTTTTAGTTTTGGCTGGAAAGAAAGTGGTGTGACAACGTCGAGAATGCTATTCGCAATAAAATAAATTAAAATGCCGCCAACGCAGAGAACTAAAAAAATGTCTGATGATTAGGAATACTCCGTAATGCGAAATTTGAGCGCAGCTGTATACTTGTTTTTATTTCGCGATATATTGAGACAAAGAATTTGAGACCAAAATCACCGAACCCACCGGCAGTGGACCAGTGCTGTCAGCGCCTTCTCAGAGGGAGGGGCAGTAATGAGATGCTGGTATGATGAGCGGCATCAGAGCCCGCTGTGGAAGAAGACGACGACCGACGCGCGAGCAGTGGCACGAGCGTTTTCCCGTGGTTACGCCGAGGGACGGCGACGGTCAGCCCAGGAACGGGCCCGTAACAGTTGCGCTCTAAAAGCCAATGATGAGAGAGCACCCCCCCAATTCTCGGTTAGTGATATAACACAGTTCTGTAATTCAGTTGTGGCTACTGCAGCATGATGGTTATATTTTCTGCGCTTGTTACCTGCGCTTAACACCAAACGAAATTCTATCTACTTTTACTGGAGAAATAGATTGGCTCCCAATGATGATGATGATGTATGGGGTTTAATGGCGCAAGGGCCAATAATGGCCAAAGAGCGCCAGCAGATGGTGTTAGGTATTCAATGGTGCTACGTTCAATGGTAAATATGTAACTTGGCTGCATAGTGGCCTAAAATATTCGCTGTAAATGCGTAAAATATTCTGCAAATGTATTAAAACTGTGACATGTGAGGTGAGCTATTTACATAAAATAATCTTTGCGAAAAGTGATAGATTAAAATGCAGGAATATTCAGGTAGAACTAATGTCTCACCCACGACCTTGTACGCAAGGGCAGGGAGGCATGTGCTTTAAATGCTGAACTATACGTCTGTCCGATTCTTAGTCGACACATGATTACCTCGGTTTGTCGTGTTTTTGTTCTAGGTGGCCAATACCCTAATTGTGGCTTTATAACTTGAAGCGTATTTGATGTTTCAGTGTCGCATGATCGCTGCCAATAGCTTCTAACGATTTTTTGTAGGTACGGCTTCAAGTCTGTGGCAGGGAAAACTACATAGTCGGTGACTTTGGTTGTTACTGATGTAGCGATTTCATCTGCCAGCATATCACCCGCGATGCCTCTATGGCCAGGAACCCAGCATATAGTGACATGCTGGCTAGACATGTATGCTGTGCACAGAACTGGGTAAAGAGAATTTAGCACTGCATTTTTACTTTTAGAGAAACATTTTAAAGCTCTTACGACAGTTAGAGAGTAGGTAAATATAATGGCTTTTTCTAAATTTGTGTTCCGAATCTGTTTAACAGCCGACAGCACTCCGTATTCTTCAGCCGTGAAGATACTCGTTTCTGGGTTCAGCACAGCAGATTCAGAAAAGGATGCTCCGAGTGTTGCAAAGGACACTCCGGTCTGCGACCTTGATGCGTCAGTATAATACTCCACGCATGAATACTTCGCCTGAAGTTCAAGGACGTGCATTCGGATGTGCGCCTCAGGGGCATGATTTGTGACCTTGATGAACGATATGTCACATTCTACCAGCTTCCACTGCCACGGCGTGAACAGCTTTGCTGGTGGCATTAGATAATGCTCCTGAAGTGGGATACACATTTCTTCGCTGAGCTTCCTCACATGCAGCGAGAAGGGCTCCTTCGCTGTAGGCCGGTTATTAAATAGCAAGGCACAGGACACATCATTTACCGTTTTGCAGCAAGGATGTTCAGCATTTGAATGCACTTTAAGATAGTATGTTAAGGTGGAATACGACCTCTGCAGACAGAGAGACCATTCGTTCGATTCAACGTAGAGGCTTTGTACAGGACTTGGCCTGAACGCACCAGTTGCGAGGCGAATACCTAAATGGTGGACTGGGTCTAGTATTTTTAATGCGCTTGGCGTTGCAGAGTGATATATTAAAGCACCACAGTCAAGGAGAGCGGACTAGGCTCCTGTATACGTTCAGAAAGCATTTTCGATCACTACCCCAAGTCGTACGCGACAGAAGCTTTAAAAGGTTCATTGTCTTGAGGCATTTTGCCCTCAAATGCTTAAGATGGGGAATAAATGTGAGTTTATAATCTCACATTATTCCTAAAAACTTGTGCTCACTGCTCACAGAGAGCGCATCTTCTTTGATTTCAATACTTGGGACAGGTTTTACGCCTCTCTTGTTTGTGAAGACTACGCAAGTGCTCTTCAGGGCGTTTACTTTAAACCATTTTCATCTGCCCATTTGGACAATTTATTTATTCCAAGCTGCACTTGTCGTTCGCAGATCGCAATATTACATGACTTGAAGGCTATTTGCAGATCGTCAACATAAACGGAATAAAACGTTGTGCGTTGAATGACTGTCTGCAGGCAGTTCATTTTTACAATAAATAGCGTGCAACTTAGCACGTCCCCTTGCGGTACACCGGTCTCTTGGGTGAAGGACCTAGACAGAGCATTACCCACTCTTAAGCGGAATGTGCGATTAGAGAGATAACTTTCGATTGTGTTTAACATGTTGCCACGGACACCCATTGCCGAAAGGTCTCGGAGGATTCCATAGCGCCATGTATCGTAAGTCTTTTCTAGGTCAAGAAATACTGAGATGCAGAACTGCTTATGTATAAAGGCATCTCTAATATAAGACTCAATACGAACAAGGTGGTCTGTTGTGGACATACCTTCTCTGAAACCACATTGGAAAGGGTCTAGGATTTTGCCGCTTTCACGCACCCAGATCAAGCCCCGGTTTATCATTTTTTTTTCAAATAATTTGCAAATACAGCTTGTCAATGCTATTGGCCTATAACTACTGGCTAACGATGGGTCCTTGCCTTGTTTATGTATAGGGATGATCACACTTTTTTTCCACGAAGATGGAATGTAGCCAGCCGCTTCAAAAAGTCTTAATAGTGTTTTTAGAGTTAAAGGTGTACGTAGGTGCTTAATCATTTCGTAAAAGATATGATCGCCACCTGGTGCGGAGTTGTTGCAACAGTTGAGAGACGCCTTTAGTTCAGCAAGAAAAAATGGTCGATTGTATGCCTCGTTTCGCACACATTTGCGTTCGAGGGGCTGTCGCTCTGCGCGTTCTTTAACTTCAAGAAGTGTTCTGTGTAGTGTGACGCACTAGAGATGTATTCAAAATGTTCACCCAGAAAGTCAGCCTGACCTTCCAGGCTATCATCTTGTGTGTTTACCAAGGGAAGTGTTTTTGGTTGACGTCCTTGCAATGTGTTCACTCTGTTCCAGACTTTTCTCTCGTCCGTATAGGAATTCATACTGCCAAGATACTGCTCCCAACTATCTCTCTTAGCACATCTACGTGTTCTTCCGCCCTGAGACTTTACTTGTTTGAAATTGATGAGATTTTCTGCAGTTAGAGAGTCGCGAAGCAATCCCCAAGCCTTGTTTTGTTTTTTTCCACGCCTTTCTTACAATCGTCGTTCCACCATGGGACGCGACAATTTTTGGCTAGTCCGTTAGTTTGTTGGATTGATTTTGTGGCAGCCTCTATTATGAAACCTGTCAGGTAAGCCACGGCATCGTCCTATGTTCAAACCAGCAATGTCATCCTGAGCTAAATATGTTATTTCTTCGAAGAGAATCCAGTTTGCTGATTGAGCCTTCCATCGGGGAACACGTGGAGAACATTCAGCCTGTTTTCTTAAATTTATGAGTATTGGGAAGTTGTCACTTCCGTACGGGTTCTTAATAATGTTGCAATCAAGGTAAGGCATTAGTGTACTGGATACTATGCTCGAGTCTATTGAGGAGTAGGTTTTGTGCGCAACGCTATAATACATCGACTCCTTCTTATTGAGTAGACATGCATCCAAGGAAAAAATAAATTTTCTTTTAAACGCCCTCTTCCGTCACAACGGCTGTCTCCCCACAAAGTGTTATGCGCATTTAAATCCCCGACAACCGTGTATGGCTCTAGAAGTTCATCAATGTAGTTTTGAAATTCGATTTTCTGGAGTTGATAATTCGGTGGGATGTATATAGAGCTAATATTAACTAGTTTATTGAACGACACCGCGCGGACAGCAACGACCTCTAGGGACGTACGGAGTTTTAGTTCTCGGCAGGCAACAACTCTGTCGACTACGATAGCCACACCACCGGATGACACGGCAGTGTCATCGCGGTCTTTACGAAAAACAGCATATTTTCGGAGGAAATTTGTTTGCGTGTGTTTCAGGTCTGTTTCTTGAACACACAGCACCTTTGGATTATACTTATGTAGGAGTTCTTTAATGCCATCGAGATTGTGGAGGAGACCTCTGACATTCCATTGTAGTATTTGTGTATCTATGTTGAATGTGGTTTTGGTGCTGTGTGTTTGAGAAAGACTAGTTATTTCACAGGGCCCTTTCCGGGCGCCGTGATGCGGTGTTTTTCTTGTATGGAGCGGTCGAGAGATTCTCGCCGCTCCTTAGGCGCTGGCGGCGCCGTCTGGCTGGTTGTGTCCATTGGCTCTGGCGGGGCGCTGGACACGCGCTCTTGCGAGCGGTTGGTTTGACGTGAAAGCCTCGTCTCGAGGAACGAGGCCCTGGAGGCCACCAGTCCGGAGGTCGATGGCCCCTTGTTCTTAGATGGCGGAGCAGCGCTAGCTGCAGCCGCCCAGGGGGCGGATGGCGTCGCTGGCGGCTCACTGCGTGTGGGCCGGACAGCCGCCCGAAGCCGTTGTGTCGCTGCCCCTTGACGCGTCACTTCGGCAAAGGTTTTCTTGGGCAGGTATGAAACCCGTCTACGTGCTTCCTTAAATGATTATTCTCTTTTACCTCGACTGTAACAATTTCTTTTTCCCTTTTCCATGATGGGCAGGACCGCG
Source organism: Dermacentor silvarum (assembly GCF_013339745.2). Classification (NCBI taxonomy): domain Eukaryota; kingdom Metazoa; phylum Arthropoda; class Arachnida; order Ixodida; family Ixodidae; genus Dermacentor; species Dermacentor silvarum. Next base: position 17,083,559 of record NC_051164.1, on the reverse strand, counting down.
AGTATGCGGCGTGCTCCCCATCACAGTTCACACAGTGGAGAGAGTTTTCACATGATTCCGAGAGATGCTCGGTCGCACTGCATTTCGCACAAGTCTGACGGCCTCGGCAGTTCTGCGAACTGTGGCCGAATCTTTGGCACTTGAAGCATCGGAGAGGGTTTGGCACGTATGGCCTGACACGTAATTTAATATACGCGAACTCAATGGTCTCGGGTAGAACACTTGAACCAAAAGTAAGAATTATGCGTTTTGTGTTATGCTCCTTACCATCGCACCTCATCTTGATTCGTTTTACAGTCAAAACAGTTTGGTCTTTGAATCCTTCCAAAAGTTCATCTTCGGTGAGCTCCAACAGGTCGTCATCAGAAATAACACCGCGGGTGGTGTTCATGGTGCGGTGCGAGGTCACAGTCACAGGAAAGTCTCCAAATGACACTAGATTCTGTAGTTTATCATGCTGTTTCTTATCGCGGAGTTCCAGAAGGAGGTCACCTCTGGCCATCTTCGTCACCTTGCAACCTGGTCCTATAGTCTCTGTCAGAGTCTTTGCAACAATAAAGGTTGAGATCACTCTCACTGTCTTTTCAGTGATGTACGTACCACGTGGTAGCGTGGAAAGTTCTCAATTTGTCGGCCAAAAAATCGGAATATTTCTTCGGTGCGCCCCCGTTTCGGGCAGCGATCAGCAAGTGCAGGATATATAGATAAACTTAAATGCAAATATAGAGTTCTGTCTTGCCCCAATGGGGCATTTGCTAATGGACCGGGGCCCCTAGTCCAGGGCTCCGCTGGCTCTTGCCATCTTCTCTGCTCTCTGGATCAGCTTGAGCTGGTCGTCGAGGGCCGAGCTAGACAGCAGTGCCTCCCATTGCTCCCTCGTGGTGTTCGTGTCATGGTGTTCTATGTTGTGTAGCGTGCACTCCCACGTGATGTGGTATAGGGTTGGTGTAGGCCCCACACCACGTGCATTGGTCCCTGTAGGCTGTGGGGTGCATGCGATGTAATATGTGTAGGTTAGTTTAAGTGCCTGACTGGAGCCTACGACTGGCAGCGGCATCCTCCGTCTTTAGTATTCGATGGGGTGGGGGATATCGCAAGCGACTGCCTCTGTGGTAGTTCAGGATTGCTGAATACTCGGGGTCAACTGGGTCAGGGTCATCTGCAGTCGGCGTGATGAGTGCTCGGTTATGTGCAAATTCTCGAGCTGCTCTGTCGGCATACAGGTCGCCCGTGATGGCAGCGTGACCCGGTATTCAAATGATGGTTTGGATGGTGTTGTCGTCAGTGTCCTCCTCGGGTATTTGGGCTAGGACTTGTGCCGCAGGCCTTGCGATTCTTCTTTGTAGGAAGTTGCGGCAGGCCTGCTGGGAATCCGTGAGGATCCTCAGTGGTTTGTTTGCGTGTTGGCCTTCGCGGATGTCTAACGCGATAGCCAGCTCTTCAGCTTCCGTGATCAGGTCCTCGGGTGTTGATAGATACACCTTCACAGGGTGTGATCGTCCGTGGAACGTGAGGCTCAAAATTTTCATGAGGGTGGCCACCATGCCCTCGTGAGGGGTGCTCACGAAGACGATGTTAGAGCCGGGTCACACGCGAATGATGAAGTCGTCCCCCTTGCAGGTCGGCGCACCTCCGGTGGCTTGGACGATCGTCCTGGCCACTTGATAGGTCTGTAGTTTTCGAAGTATGAGGCCCGCGGCCCGGCGGATGATGACTTTTATGTCGGTGCGCGGGAGCGAAGGCGGAGCAAGTGCAGGAAAGGAGCAATCCATATATGTGGGACGTGTTTCGGCGGTGGCGCCAGCCACCCACCAAGGAGCCCAACAAGGGGACGCTGCAGAGTCTGTAAGGGACAGGTCCTGCAAACGCCAACTGTACGCCACCACTGTAACCAAATACATATACCCAAGGCAGAATATAATGCACAAGGTTAACCCTTGCTGCGCGCGAAGTCGGAAGTGAAAGGAAAATAAAGAGTGGACAGGAAAGAATGAAAGTGAGAAAGACGAAGGTTGGAGGGAGAGAGAGACAGGAAAGGGAACTACCGATTTCCCCCGGGTGGGTCAGTCCGGGGGTGCCGTCTACGTGAAGCAGAGGCCAAAGAGGTGTGTTGCCTCCGCCGAGGGGCCATGAAGGTCCAAACACCCGGCTTCGGCTAAACCCCCAGGATCGCCTTTTCCCCGGACACGGCTAAGCCACGTACGTTTAAACGCGGGAGGGGCTAACGCTCATGTGCTCGGCTATATTGGCTCGGAATGATTAATGAAACGCAACAACGCTTATTTCTGTATTTTTCTTTATTCAATGCTTTCTGAGTATATCTGTAAATAAAAAATTACACCATCTTCCCGCCGGGGGACCCTGAGTAGTATGCGATGAAGCCATGGGGACGACTCAAGGTGGTTTTATCAGCTGTATAAATTTGGACATGCAGCAGCACCAGCAACGCGCATAACTGTTGTCGACGCCGTCCGGGTTTTGTCCGCGTTCGCACTGAACGCGCGCGGCGTTGGTGACTGTTGCCGGTGCCTCTGGGGTGTCTACCGTCGCGTCTCTAACCTAAGCTGCTTCGCATTATCGTGCGCGGAGCCACAGGTGTTGCCATTCGTTGCGCAATCCGAAGAGGAGAGGAGCGTCGGAGAGGAGAGGAGGAATGCCGAGAGGGGAGGAGACAAGGAGTGGAGGGGGAGGAGGATGCGCATGTGCAGTAGGGGTGTGGACGCACGGCGGTTGAATAGATGGAGGGAGGTAGGGAGGGAGGGAGTGACATAGCCCCGAGCATAAGATGCTTCATATCTAAAAGATATCCTGCATAACCCAACTCACAAGGTCTGTCGACGTTAATGAGATAAGGATTCAAGCAATGTAGCGATACACCGTATTATTTGAAGACACCTTTATTTGAAATCAGATTCTGAGATTTACATTGCTTTGTCTCTACCAGGTGATAATTTTTAAGCTTTACAGAATTTTTGGAGTTTGCCTGTGACATATAGCATAATTCTAGTCCTTCTTAAGCTGGAACATTCAAAGAGGCGGACATTACTTGTACAAAAAATCAGAACATATATTCAACTCGGCAACAAAAGTTAAATTGATTAACTTCTTAATTAAATTTGTCCGCCGTAGATGCTCTAATAGATGCAGTTTACAGAACTGCGATATCTGTTCGAGGTGCAGAGCTAAGAATTTGTAAACTTCGTAATTCTAGTTTTTTTTTCAAGCTTCCCAATTTTTGAAAATTCCATTAAATAAACTCAAGCCCTAAATAAAAAATTGCCGCGTATCTGCGTGCTTCGCTGCAAATGTCGTCGAAAGACGATAGTCTTCTGCCGGCCGTACTACATGAGTGCTGGTCTGATCCGCGGCCACTCGTGATGCTGTTCTCGTACCATTTCCGTCCTGGCATGATAAATGCAATGGAGGTTTGTTTGAACAGATTTCATTTTACCGCATTATTTCATCAAGTGGCCATTTATGTTTCGCCCTGCCTCAGACAGCGCTTCCTTTATGTTGAATCGGCCGCATCTGGCTGGCATTGATAAAATTGAGGAGGCGCTGCGTGAGACATGGACGCCATCTGGCAATACATCGGGAAACATGAGCTTGTGCAGAGGGTTTCCTTCCTCCATGGCAGAGGGCGCTCGTCGGCGCGCAGTCGGGGAACGTCGTTCGTCGGCGCGCATAGCATGGCATTTTCAGCGCAGCTTAAGAAACTAGGGTCTTTAGAGTTGCGTATCTATGTATTTTCTATTAAAGGAACACACCTCCTAATACTTACCTAGTGATGTTGCGCCTCAGATATGCGTAATATTTACTTTGTGATCGATAACGTTCACCAGTATGAACAGCAGTACCAGTTTAAGTAGTGTGGGCGGTAAGCAAGTGGTCCAAATTTGGCTGGGTGGCTGAATCGGGTGACAGACAGACAGACAGACAGACAGACAGACCAAATTTTCCGCGTTTAAGTTCCCCAAGAAAGACTATCGTCTTTAAAAATTCTAATTCCAACAGTCACTCGAACTAAACTATCTCAAGTGCAACAAATATCATTAGAATCGGTCAAGGGGTTATCTAAAAAAAAGTGGTTGTGCGCTTTACTTGTATTTGATAGGCGGCATTGGAGTTGAGCGCGAGCTAAAGCTTCCTCTTAAGTATTACCAATCTTTCTGTCTCCTCCTTCACCACCCTCACCCCCGTATTCACAAACGCACCTCGACTCGACCCTCCACTCGAAATGCTCCTTGAGGGCGGCTTTTCGTTTCACACATCGCCCTCCACTCGAAACGCGCCTTGAGTGAAGGAAAGCTCGAGCGTTTTACTCGAGAATCTCAAGGTAGCCTCGCAGATACCTTGAATCACTCCTTGAGTGCATTTTGTGCGCAAACATGGCTGCGTTGGGATCTGTCACTCGCCTCGTCGGCTTTTCCAGATGGACGCCAATTGCCTCCGCAGCTTTTATTTCGTTAACGATGCTGTGCATCTTCAAGGGCATCGTTTTATGGACCGGTGCAATCCTCTGGAGCGCTTCGGCAAAGGAGTAATTCTACTGTGGCACCGAGACAGATCGGCCGTCCTGTCAAGAATACTGCCAGCTAGTACAGTGACCTGTCGTCTTATTCCGTGCATGAGCCAGTTGATGACCTGCATACGTGTATTCTTCGTGCTAGTGCTCCGAAACTACTATCAGCTCCAGTGCCGTGTTTCTCGTGGGTGGTCACATAAAGCAGCATCATTTGAAGCGCGGCACGATACACGAAACCTGTGAAAACAAAACAACTGCGAAGATTCCTGCCGTTAGTGGGTGTATTGCCTGTGTGCTCTATTGCTGGATGCGGGTCTGGCTGCGCGAGCGCCGGAATTCGCTCCGCCTGAGCGGTTTGTACTCGGGTGCATCACTTACTACGCTATTCCAAGGACGGCGAAGCGCACCACAGCAAGACGAGCTTCTCCAAAAACGACCAGGTGCGTTCACTTTTCTGTTTCTCTATAATTTCATGCAGTTAGTTGCTCTAGGGAAAACAAGAAGTATACTGTAATTTTGCGTGGGACGTGTGCGGTAGCTGGTATTTAAAGTCGTTAGGAATTATTACGTGAGCCTTGCTTCAAATTATTCAGTTTAATTAGCTTATCATGCTTATGAACATCCAAGCCCAACGAGGAAGTGAGCAACCATGAAATGGTTTTCATAATTATAACTGCATAGATACAGAGGGAATGTAATGTTTTATTTCAACACAAAACATTAACAATACAAGAGAGGATAGTTTTTGTACATCACATTATCTTTATTGTGATAAAGAAAGCTGTAGTGGTTGACGCAGCTCCTAATACAGAAAATGCTAGCAAGTGGTAGCAGATACGTGTCAGATATTTGTTGCGCACATTCCAGCTAATAATGAGTGCATTATGTAAGTGTTAGATTGCTGTATGTCGGTCTGGCTGTGCAAACGCCAGACCAGCTTAAAACTATATCTTTCTAAATATGAATGAAAACAGTCCGAGCTCATCAATGTAAAAAAAAATCGGCTTCCTGAACGGAATGAATATCTTTAACGAATGTATTTACAACGAAAGGTAAACTGAAGAAAACAAATATAGTACCTAAGCTAGTTTTGATGTGGATTAACATCATTGTATGTTTATGACCAACCCCTTCTCTTATGCAGGAACTAGGCTGCCAACGCAACCATGCAGAGCAACTGCCTTTTCAAAGGTGCAGCCCTTGCGTTGGTCTGCAAGCGGAGAAGAGTGGAGCTCCAGGTAATGTGTCCTGCTGCACTGTAGTCGTTGTCACAATATTTTGGCTAAAACCTCTACCTCCTTTCTGACATCCTAACAGCTCAAACATCATCACTAAAGGCATTTTGCGTACATCTGCCTTCATTGGCACCTTGCAGCTTAAGTCTGTATTTTTGATCCAGGTTTCTTTTCTTAAGCCATATTTATTAAAGCAGTCTGTATCACTGAATTATTTCTAGTCAGTCCATGTGTCAATCTCTGAAATAATAAATTAAAATTATCCTCGTCTTTCTGTGTTCTGATAGGATTGCAAAAAGAGCGTGGACTCTGATCCTACAAACACAAGCAGTAGTACTACTGACAAAGCTATTCTAGAATAAAACACCATCCGCGTTCTAGACAGTAGACTAGTAGTGTTCTAGAAAGTAGCATACCGTCGGGTGTGGCCACCCGACGTTATGCAATGGTAAATCCTTACAGAATATACGCTGTTTCAGCTTCAGCTTAAGATAGAATAGAATAGAATAGAATCCACTTTATTTCCAACACACAAGTTGGGGGACCCCCAGGCAAAAAGCTGTCTCGGACAACTTGACGGGACCTGGGGGGCCTACAAAGAGCAACAGGTAGTGGATTTCACTAATTCGAACAATTATACAGTACACAGTAATTACATACAATCAATATGAATAATATTATAAACAATACAAACAGTTATTATGAATAAGAAATGAACTTGCTTGATACAGGTACAGCATACATGGTGGACACTATCACAGAATGCATAAATACTGCAGGAAATGAAACAGCCAGAAGAAGAAAAGGCAATAAGATCATTGCTTCATTAGGTAATCACGCACCTCTGATTTAAACGTGCCGACAAGGGTGCTGAAACAAATGTGGCTTTTTAAGAGGTTGTATAGTGTTGGTATGCAGTAATCGAACCTAGATCTACCGTAATTTGTGCGTGTACGCGGAACTGGTATTAGCCTGTTACGTATGCTGTAGTCATATGGGGAATGTTCTGTATCGCTTGGACGTTTATTTTTATACATATAAAGAGATAAAAGATATAAAGGCTTCTGGGGACCTGTTTTCCCTGGGATTTCTCCCAGGATAGTTGTGCCGGACGATGTCCTGGCAGCAACAGAAAAACCCACCTGAGTTATGCAACACCTCAGGTGGGCATAAATGGTCACTGATCGTGTTCCAGTAAGCCAACGTCATCACCGGTGCAGGGTTCACCATTTCAGAGTCTGCTTCCAGGTGATGGGTTGGCCGCATAGACCGCAGGGACGCCCCCCGGGTCAGACATGGGTCGGACGCCCCTGACAAACGCCGATTCCCCATGGGTGAAGCTGACCCAATTGTTCGGGCGCAGCCACGACACCATGCAACCTTCCCGATCTCCTGACGCAGCAGCACCAACAGTGCTGCCACTTGCAGTTTCGGGCAGCCCAGCCGAAGACAGACCACTCTCCACTGCTCTCGGCAGACCAGGCCCAGTTCTGCTCACCTATGGCACATCTCACTGCACCGGAAATGCAGGAGGGGGTGGACAGCCCGCACTGAATTTTGCCGGGTGCCTGTTACCTTGTGAGTACAAACGTTTTCCCCCTCACTGCCGCCGCGGTCCTCCGAGTCCAGACACACTAGCGTCAGCTCTCCCTCTTAGCCGTGTGGGTCCCTTTACCACCCACACGTTGCCCGTGACGCACCCCGTGGAGGTGGGGAGAGCTCCCATCCAGAGGCCGCGACTCCACCCAGGCTAGATTACACGGACACGCCACCATCCGCATCGCTCAGGCACCTCTGGACCATGAATGAATACCGGACTCAAACAGACACCCGACTTCTGAGATCCGACTTCCACGCTGTGGCCTCCAGTGAGCTGGATTACAGGGGCAGGCAAAGAACCCCCAGCCCTAACAGCGCGGTAATTGACTCTCTCAAGGAATGCGATTCCATACCAAGGCTTCCAGGAAGTTGGATTACAGAGGCGTACCAAAGCCCCCAGCCAATCGGTATGGTTGCAGAATAGCAGCTTGCTGGGCTAGTTGGTTCATTGCAACTCGTGTAACAGCGCGAAAAATAACAAGGAAGGGACGACAATAGAGACAGAGTGAAAAGAGCGCTGACTTCCAACTGTTTATTCTACTGACGATGCTAGGCATATGTACATATACGAAGCGTCAACGAGAAAGGAAATTCAAGAGGATAAGGAAAGAAACTTCAATCAGCATGAATGGCACAAGGTGATAACAACATGGACCCAATCACCAACCTTCTAAAAATCGTAGTTCTTCCTTAGTCAGTGTTAGTGATGGCATACTCACACACATTTCTCCCGCACGAGCAATCTTAACTGCCTCAATTATTTCTCTGACGCGCTGGTCTTTGTGTCGAAATACAATCCCGCTTTTCTTGAACTCAGGCTTGCATGGCTTGGTATGACGACACGTAGTTTTATCACCACATTGACGACAGTGTAACCCAAGCTGACCCTGATTACCGTCACTTACATTCTTACTGTGCTCTCTTAGTCTGGTGTTTAGACTGGCAGATGCGTAAACACCAGACTAAGGCAACCGTAGTTTCGAACCCAAATTGGTTCATCCTTCTGCAAGAAATCATTGGAAAAATGGTAACTGTCGCGCTCTTTTTCCGACGGCAACAAATTGTCTAATCGGGAGCGTAGCTCACCGCCCATCAGCAGCATAGCCGGCGTTTTTTCCGCCCGGCAGCGGCGTTCGTCGGTAGTTGTGCAAGATCCTCGCCAGCCGCGTTTACATGGATCCTTGCCTGTTTCTCTGTAGGCTTTGTTTTATGGTACGCACCGCTCGTTCTGCCAACCCATTCGAGTGAGGGTGATATGGTGCAGTGCGCACGTGCTTTATTGCATTCACCGTAGTGAAAGTCTGGAATTCCCGGCTTGTAAACTGTGGCCCATTATCTGTGACGATTGTGCGCGGCAACCCAAACGTGCTAAAGAGGGTGCGCAGGGCATCTACGGTTGTCACAGCAGTGGAAGTTCTCAAAGGCACAGCTTCCATCCACTTACTGTGGGAATCGACCACAATTAATTGCATGTAGCCATCCACCGGACCCGCAAAATCAACGTGCAGACGCGACCACGGCTGCCTGGTTTCCGGCCACGGAACTGGTACCTGGCGTGGAGGCATCGGTGCAGCTTGAACACATAAGTGGCACGTCTTACCGAGCTGCTCAATCTCTTTATCAATGCCGGGATACCAGAGCAGCGACCGAGCTAGTCTCTTCATCGCGGTGATTCCTTGATGTGTCTCATGAATAAGCTGCAACACTGCGTTCCTGGCTGCTTTAGGCACGACGACTCGGTGGCCCCAGAACACCAGGCCTTCTCTCACAGTTAGCTCGTCCCTCCGGAATAGGTAAGGCTTCAGCGTTACTTGGTTCGCGTCTAAATGCCGAGGCCAGCTTTCCTGCACCCACTTCTGCACCAAACGTAACTCCTCATCTTCGGCCGTATAGCGGGCCAGTTTTTTGGCTGACAGCACTCTACCGTCCAAACCGGCGGTGAGAAGTACGTACTCGCAGTCATCAGCGCCGTCCTCGTCTCCGGACACTTCCCTGGAAGGTGGTGCCCGTGGCAGGTGGCTGAGTGCGTCCGCCGGAACATTCGCCTTGCCGTCTTTGAACTTGACGATGTAGGAGTACGTGCTCAACTGGAGGGCCCACCGTTGTATGCGGGCGGCCGCCATGGCTGGAACCGGCTTATCTGGACTGAAAATGCTGACTAAAGGCTTGTGATCAGTCAGGAGTGTGAATTTCCTACCCAACAGATATGCCCGGAATTTCGCTACTCCAAACACTAATGCCAGGGCTTCCTTTTCAAGCTGTGAATATTTCCGCTCTGCGTTCGTGAGTATGCTGGAGCGGAAGCCAATGGGTCGCCTCATCCCCTCAGCTGTGCCGTGAGGAAGAACGGCTCCAATGCCGACTGCTGAAGCGTCACATTCTAGTACCAACGGTTTGTCCGGTCAGTGCTTTGACCTCTTCGAACGCCTGCTGCTGAGCAACGCCCCACTTCCACTCCGTCCTGGCGCGCAATAGTTCGTACAAAGGTGCAAGGATCGTGGCTGCCTGCGGTAGAAACTTTTGGTAATAGGTGAAAATACCCAAAAATGACCTTAACTCGGGCACTCCCGTGGGTGTATCGACGTCCAGAATAGCCTCAAGATTTTCCCTTTTGGCATACACGCCTTTATCGTCGATTTTGTAACCCAAAAAATCAACCTCATTCTCACGATATCTTGACTTCTCCCGATTCAGCCGCACCCCGAACTCGCGGAATCTTCCCAGCACTCGGCGTAAGGTGGCGGCATCATTCCGCTTTTCAGCAATGATTACGTCGTCTAAATAGACCTGCACCCCAGGCAGCCCTTGTAAAGTTGTTTCCATGCGTTGCTGAAAGAGCGCTGGCGCAGAGGCTACTCCAAACGGAAGGCGGGTGAAGCAAAAAAGGCCCTTCTGCGTATTCACCGTCGTGAGCAGTTGCGATTCTTCGTCTAACGTAATTTGATTGTAGGCGTCCCGGAGATCGATAGTTGTAAAAACTTCGCCGCCGTTCAACGTCGCCATGATGTCCTCAAAGCGCGGGAGAGGATACTGGATCGTGTGGCAGGCTTGGTTGACAGTAGTTTTGAAATCACCGCATAAGCGAATGTTCCCGTTTCGCTTTACCACCGCCACCACGGGTGCCGCCCACTCCGAGTTTGCGGCCGGAGCAAGATCAATTTCGGCCTCCACTTCTGAGCGTAACGCGTACGGCACCTGCCGCGCCTTACAGAACCGAGGAACAGCATCGTCACGCAATGGCAGACGGGCGGGCGGGCCCGTTATGCGCCCTAACTCGGGTCGAAACACATCAGAAAATTCTTCTAACAAGACCTCAACGTCATTGCCAACTTCACGAATGGCTGCACTCTCACCTTCTTGCGTTGCGCTGAGCACCGGCTCCCCAAGAAGGTCCAGCGCTGTCATGACGTCCCGGCCACACAAGTTCGGCCCGGAACACCCCAGCACAGCTAATGTGGCTTTTGTGGTCTTCGAACTCAAGGAAACATCGAGTTGTAACTGGCCGCGCACCGGCAGTGGTCCAAGGAAGCGTGACAACTTGAGCGGCGATTCCTGCAGGTTCGGCCAGGCATCTTGATGCTGTACGTAGGTGGGCCAAGTGATGATAGAAACCGGGGACCCTGTGTCCAGCTGCATCTTGATCGCTATTCCATTCCAAAGGAGAGTGCGCATTATGGCCTTTACGGTGTGAATGTTTCCAACAAAATTATCTGTCGTTTCAACGAGGAACAGAGCTTCTGCACCCGGATCGTTGCTGTTTCCTGCTGACGGATGCACGGCATTAATTTGCTGGTGTGGCCAGTTAACGGTTCCCTCGTTCTGCTGTCTGCTTGTCCGGGACACATCTTGCGAACATGACTGCGCTGCTGGCACTGGTAACACTTCGACGAGCGGAACCGGCAGGTTCTTGAGTCGTGCCCTGTTTTTCCACACCTAAAACATGGTGGCCTGGACTCCCGACTTTCACGTCGTGCATACATGTTTCTCAACACGTGTACGCCTTCGTCTTCAGGCGCAGTCCTCAGCGTCTTCACGTTTTCTTCCGCCATTTCCACTGCTAAAGCGATTTCCTCTGCTTCGCCTCTTGTTAAGGATGCTTTCGCAAGCAGTTGACGACGTACTGAGTTATCTTGCAAGCCACAAACTATCCGGTCCCGGAGCATCCTGTCAAGTGAAGTGCCGAAGTTGCAGGTATCCGCCAATTGCCGAATGGCTACAAGAAAATCTCTGACTGGCTCTCCAGGCATCTGGTTGCGTGAGAAAAATTTGTAGGATTGGGCTATTTCATTCTGGCTGGGCGAAAAATGCTTCTGCAGTATGTCGAGTGCTTCTTTGTACGACAGCTCGTTCACCTTTGTTGGCGCGCAGCGTCCACTGACGACGGCCACAGTGTGGGTTCTCAGCCCTGCTACGAGCAATGCTCGCTTCTTCTTTTCTTCCGTGATGCCGTTGCCTTCGAAGAAAGCTTCTAGCCGCACTAGATATGCCGGCCAGTGGTCCGTAGCTTCCTCGAACTGTGGTGGGCTTGCGTATCCGGCCATGGCTACTGGGGTGTCGCTGGTGGGGCGGCAGGCTCATCCCATCCTCGTCGCCACTGAAGTGACACGTAATCTCAAGCAGAGCAACCGAGCAAAGAACGTTTATTGCGGGTATCGCGTGCAATATATAGCACACAGCAAGAAAGAGGGGAAGGGACAAAATAGAGAACGAGGGTAGAAAGTGATTACATCAGGTGCCCAGATTCATAGGCACGCGCGGTTCATGACGATATAACAAGTTCCAATGCAAAAAAAAAAAAAAAGAAGGGAACATCTCGCGCAATCTTAAGCTGCCTCAAATGCTTCGGGTGCTAATGCCCGCAGCATGAGCAACTGGATCAGTCATGCTCAGGACATCGGACACATTTTATTGATAGCGCAGCGGTAACTTCACGAGAACCGCAACAGCGTAATGTGCTTCCGTGCATAAACTGCTCAGTCACCCTTATTTTTTGTCCTGTTACTTTCAGAAAGCTTTCAGCAGCACATGGTATTGAAGTTAAACAAAGCTGCCCATCAGCCGTTCCATGCGTTGCCTCCTTCGAAGTCAATCCGGCTCGATCACAGTACACACACGGACAATATCATCCATAATAACCACGATTAACAACTGCAACGTGAACCGCAAATTCTTTCTTTCTTTTTATTTTTATTGTGTTGCTTCTGTTGTCACATTACTGTTTGCTTTTATTGCTTTTCTCACATTGCTTTTTTTTTCTCGTACGGGTGTACACAAACACTAAATGATTT
>NC_051164.1:17036568-17070812 GCF_013339745.2 Dermacentor silvarum | reverse complement strand
TTAGCCACGGGGACGTGTTTGATGCCGTTTGTAGTTTCATTCAATCAACTAAACGAATAAAATTTTAAATACATACTTTTACAACTAGAGATATAGCATGACATTTATATGATAAAAAGTGCAGTATAGGAAAATTATTCTGTCTGTTCTGATTACTAAATTGCACTGTAACAGTAGTTTCAAAAACCGTATCTAAAAGTTCAGGTGCCCAATTCTTGGCCAATCCCCCGGAGTGGGTACGAGCCATGTGCTGAGGATATCATCATCATCATCATCTGACGCTGGGTTCGCCGTGCGCGTTCATTCTAACGCCATCGCCCGAAGAGTCTTTGGAAGAAGACAGAAACAACTTGAACGATGCGGGCCCAAATGCAAACTGCCGTCCCTGCGAAGGCGCCGAATGTTTCGGATAACAAAGGTGAAAGCTACGACCACGGCGGCCCACCCGAGAAAAGCAAGAGACGCGCTGTTGGACACGAGCCAGACGCAGAACCAGGTCGGAAGGCACAGCGACCCGTGCCATCGGGGAAACCAGAAGCTCCCCGCGGGCGAGTGAAGAGGCGCGCCGGCCACGCCCTCCTCACTACCGGTGGCAAAGCATCTTCAGTGGACGATGTTCAACCCGCGTCTGCAGTCAAGCATCCCGCGGCGCAACCCGGTTCAATGATGCGTGAGAAACAAACATCGGATAACGGCCATCGGCGGTCCGAAGACAGATGCAGCAGCCACCGCGAGAAGTCCAGTGGAAACAAGTACCCCGGTAATAGAGACATGCCCGCCTCGCACCCTTATGAGAGACCGGCACCCCTCGAGGAGCCCGACGAAGTCGCAATGCCACTGACGCACAAACGACTGCTCGTCCATCAGCTGCAGGATCAAAAGGGACAAGCTACCCAAACGGAGCTCCTCAGCTCAGCGGCTGAAAAAGAGAAATATTCTGAACAGGTAAGTGTTCCCCGCGCGACTGCGGCTCAGAACAAAGAATTGACGTTTGATGTAATTAAATGGACACACTTCATTGCATCAAGGGACCCATTCTCAAGCGTGGATTTGCCGGCATGACATCAGAAACAGAAAACAATAATAACGTCTAACACATTTTGAATCATATGCACTAGTTCAGAAACACTAAAACATACAGCGTTGCAACGTAGATGTTGAGTACTGGTATTTTAGGCTTGTAGTTTTTATCATTACATTGTCAATGTGCACGCGATATATAGGCGAACTAACACATCTGGCTAAATCAATGGAATGATGGGACACATTTGAATGAGAAAACTATCGCTAGACATCGCGGACACAAATTTCTATGGCTCTCGCATGCTTTGTTGATTGACTGGACTACGTTCGATTAACCGGTTAATTGTCACTCGCGAGTAAACCTGTTTTAAATTCATGATCAATCATTCAGCTTATTTCAGGAGAGAGCTGTTGGCAAGATACATTGCAACCAGAGGGCCTGACTGGCTGCCTTTTAAAACATGCACATGCATGAACATTTCGGTGGCTTCTGCCTACACTATGTCTGGTGGCTTAATTTGTCGCTTTGTCTCACTCGTATTGCCATGTTCTGGTGACGGAATAGGAGCAAACACTGCTAAGGATGTGAGTTAAGAATCAAATCTTTATTGGGATTACTTGTGCCCAGAATAACAAACAACACTAACATTACAACGATAGCGGCGACCACATTCGTCGGTCATAAAATCTGATTTGTGGATTAAAGACGTCCAGTATTTATACATGGGAGCCAATGTATACATTCCAGAATAATCAATGGTGCCCCCGTAGATTCAAGAATGTGCTACACTATTCGCGTCGCGTGCGCATATATGATTAGACTAGACGATAAAATGGACGACAATGGTCGAATCATTTCGGTACAGTCGGTGCGTCTTGCGCCGAGCGAAAGTGGTAGCCGGCACAAATAAGAACTATGACTAAAAATTTGCATACTTTGAACTTGTGTTGTTCTGTCACTGTTTCGTATCCCACTGCAATTACTAATATGACAGTATGTATATAAATAATATACAAAAAAGCATTTTAATGTTGCCATGAGGGAAATCCTTGCGCACAAGGTAATTTTGTCAAGATTTACCTCTAAAATGTGTCACGAAGGGACTCTGCATATTAGTGTGGTGAATTTAGGTGATCACGCATTCGAAATCTGCATGTGCTGTTGTCGAATTAGCAGACGTTATGACACGTGTACTTGTTTAACTTTCTCGGGTGACCACGTTTCACCGTCTAACAAATATTAAACCTATCAGTAGGCGCAGGACGCGCCTGCATGGATCGGAAGTTTCTCGAATGTTAGCGACGGTTCTATTAGTTGTTTGTAGTTGCCGAGCCTTGCGTAATCTGACTGTATGCGCGACATGAATTCTATAGAACTTTCTAGAAGACACGCAGGCACCAGTGATGATGCTGTAACCTTCGACAAGTCATGTTTAAAGCTTGACCCACTCTTTATATTTTCGACGATCGCCGACTGTGTTCGCCGCTATCGTTGTGCTTTGAGTGTAACCCGTTTCCTGGGCACATGTTCGCCCAATAAAACGTTTCGCGATTCACTGTTTTTGCTACTGTCTGCTTCTTCACCGTCACTACAACGTGACAATAACAATTGATGCAAGTATACATCAGCGTGCAAAAGATGGCGTCCGGTCTATAAAAAGTCTTTATTTCGCGTTACTTTCTTGGATTTGAACATAACATTCCTCCGTGGGCAGTGATGTTTAGGAAGGGCTGAAGGAAATAAGTTTGTTATTTTCAATATAAGAAGAAAATAGAAAAAAAACGGACTCAGGCGTAGAAAACTAAAGATATTTCCTGACTGACGCAATTCCTGCTCACTTATATTGTGTACACCAGCTGTATCTTCTATTCCAACAATTTTTTTTTTCAATGTTGGTCGTGACAGGTATAGTGTTCCACCTTTTCAGGTCAATTTCTGAAAAAGGCGCCAGCAGCGTGCATGACAAATAGTAATGTTCAGGTAACTAATTTTCGTTATGTATATATATATATATATATATATATATATATTCACACAGGGTGTTTCAGCGAACACTTTCAAAATTTATTTAGGGTTGCCTGTGGCAGATAGCCCAATTCTAGTTAATGAGCTGGTTGGCGGACATGAGCGGCGGACATTACTTGCGCATAAAATTGAAATGCATAACCGACTAATTAATAAAAATTCACTAAATAATTTTTAATCACCTGATGGCCCATATTGTAATCTACAAATTGTAGCCGTGGAGTTCGCAAGGCGGATCCACTTGGAACGAATTCCCGGAATGACACCGCTTTCGAGATATTAATTCCCGAACTTTGCGAAGAAATGCATTGGCGTTCCAGTTAGTTTCTTAACAAAACGTCGCTTTATGCTTTCAAGCACAAAATTAAATGGAACGCCAATGCATTTCTCCGCAAAGTTCGGGAATTAATATCCTGAAACTGGTGTCATCCCGAGAATTCATTCCATGTGGATCCGTCTTGCAAACTCCACGGCTACAATTTATGGATTACAATATGGGCCATCAGGTAATTATTTAAAAACTTAATTAGTCAATTTTTATTAGTCGATTATGCATTGCAATTGTTCGCGAAAGTAATGTCCGCCGCCTTGAGTAGACCAGCTCAACAACTAGAACTGGGCTATCTGCCACAGGTAAACTTTAAGAATTCTTGAAAGTGTTCGCTCAAACACCCTGTAAGAATATATGTATATATATATATATGTAAGCCTGCTGCTAGAAAGGAACGAGTTTTGTCTTTAATTATAGATCGGCAAGCTTGAAACCGGCATTTTGCACCCTTTTCATCCTGTTGAAGGGAACGGCTGCAGAGGAAAGCTTAAGAGACGGCTAGCGTATTTGGTCAATGCTCCTTGCTTGACAGGCAAAACACAATGGGATAATTGGTCGGCGGCGGATGCATGTCGCGTTGACGGCGCCGAGGTGAGCAGGCGCACGGCTCATGACACTGCCAGATTAAAACCGGCACGTGGATGGGCGATTTGTGGCAGCAAGGCGTGACGCGTCAACGACTCTTGCCGGTTGTGGCGCACGGTTCAGAAATTCATTCGGAGACACGCTTTCAAGTGGTTTCAAACGTGACGGACGCGATTACAGCTGACCAGATGTACTTGCGGACCGACTGGCTCTGAGAAATGACGGGGCGGCACATGACGACGGAAGACCGTTGCCAATCGGCCGTCGCGAAAGGCTTCTTCGAGCAAGCATTTACTGAATAGGGGTACGTGAGCCCAAAGTGTCGGTCGCCACGTTTCATTGACAAAGGACCCGTAGCTACTACGGTATCGGTTTTTCGTATAGGTACGAGCGGAGAAGGGGTCACAGCAAAGGTCAATCGCTGCAGCTTCCAGGTGCCGCCTGTTCTTTAGATTTTATTGAGCCCATTGTGCTGGGCGCTGTGGCTTTCCCAGGGAGCACGCATGCTATGCACCTGTCACCCCCCGCCCCCCTTTCTTGGAACGTGGTTGTTATTTGTATATTGTTTTGAGGGAGAGGGAGAAGCGCAATACCGGAAGTGCCGGCGAACAAGATGGTCGTCGTGAACAAGATTGGTGCGTCGGCGGACCACTCACAGCCACTCCGTGGCAATTGGGTGGTAAATGCTTGGGGCGGGGCACCGAAGGGTTGAAAACGTGGCCCCGCTGCCCCGTCCGAACGTTCTGGACAAACTTCTGTGCTATGCACCATCGACTATGTCGATATAGGGTCGCCCTATGTGCACCAGTTCCGTCTTATATGTGTACTTGTAACTTCATGTAAAGTTTTGTAAATAATTGTAAATAGAACGTTTTTCTTTTCTCTCGTCATCTGTGTCTACTTCGATCAAGCAGAAGCATCCAGCGAACCAGTCGCCGCTATCGTTAGCGGCAGTATACATCCTCTACTTGCGTAAACCGGCTCTGGCGGTGCGTCTCGGACGCCCAAGTAGAAGAGTGGTAAAGAAGAACCTGAACTTTACTGGCGCAGTCGGCAGGATTGGTTCGCAGGACAAGACTAGGTGACATAGAATACAAGCAAGACATCGCCTCGGGCGACGCAGGCAGATACAACGGCAGCAGAAGCTCGATCTCTGATCGACACCCGTCGAGACGGACTTTGCAGCAGGAAGCTGTAGCGGCTGGACGCCGCAGACTCCAGTGCCTTCTCGGACGGCAACGAGGCGCGGCTGGTTTAAGGCAGCCCTCGACGAGTCACCACCAGCGGACAGCGGAACCACCTTTCACCACACATGGCGGAGCGGCTGACAACGGAGACAGACGGGCGAATGGGGTGAGTTGCTTTGGTCTCATTTTATCTCGCTCCTGTTGTCGTGTTCGAGCCAAGGGAAATGGCGGTAGGCTGGTCAAGGACGTCGCAGAGGTACGTGTGGCCAGAATGGATGAGCGACAGCGGCGTGGGGACAGGCGAGCTCTCGGAGCTAGAAATGCAGCGCACTTTGAAAAGGGCGCAGGAGTACCGCCAGCAGCTGGAGCTCAAGCTAGAATTAGCTAAAGTAAAGCAAGCGAGAGCTTTGCAGCAGAGCCAGGGAATTGAGGAAGTGCCGTCGAAACTAGAGGTTAGACCTCAGGAAGTTGAGGAGGGAGATCTTCCTGGTTTCAAGATCATACTGGAACGGGATGATATAGAAAGTAAGCCGCCGTTCCGGAGCAGCAACCTTCAGCAGGACTCGCACGCTTCCGCTGATAGGGTTTCAGAGGACGAACGCTTGGCGTTGGTTGGCGCGTGCGATACCGGTCGTGACGGCGTGGTCGAAGTAGAGGCGGACATCGAGGCACTAGGTGCGCTCGGCGCAACGCAGGCCGTTGAGGGTTTTGAGGCGTCGGATCCTGGTTTCAAGGATGAGGGGAGCTCTCATGGTGATAGCGCTTCTCTAATAGATGAGCAGGATACACAAGCACAACTAGTTGCAAGTCCCGACCCAGCCTGTGATAGTTATTGTGCACATGAGCTACCGACAAGCGGGCCACCACCGAGATCACCTGTTGTCATCGTGACTGACCTTGAGTATGAGTCACGTTACAGGGATGATGATGAGGGTCTCGCGCACGGGGCAGGTTGGATAACTGAGTCCGTTCAAGCTTTGGACATCGACCCCACAGTACTGCCGCAGGGATCAGACGAAGGTCGCCCTGCGGGCTCGGACGGTCGACAGCTTTGCGATGGCGGGCTGGACGTAATTTCTCTGCGGATTACAGATCCGGCGATTCCGACGAGCGATACGAGCGACGGCGCAACCATGTCAGGCATGAGCCCGCCTGCGCGCTGTGGTGAGGTAGGCACCAGCTGCAAATTTCGGTGTCACGGGTGGCCGCAATTGCATCCGATTGACGGGCAGCTGTTGAAATACAACGGAGAGTATGTTCATCGATTTTCGGAGGCAACAACAGCGGTCAGGGAGAGCTGTAGACCACTAGCGCATTTTAGTGGTGGAGGTATTCCTTGTCCTTTCAGAGCTGCGTTAACTACTCGAAGGCAGCAGTGTGCGTCGGGAGCTAGCTCGCAGTGGGGGTTAAACTTTCTGTGTCGCTCGCTCCGCGTCCGCATGTTCATCGCGACTTTGTCCGCGCACGTATTTGACCCCGGAGGCCATTAAATGTGTGTAGAGTTGGCTAGCCTTCGTAAGGTTTAAGGTAAGCCTGCAAAGGGCCTGCAATCTCGCCAGATTCCCTCAGATTAATTTATTGGTTCTAGCCAGGTCTAGAGTGCCAGCTTAGGCATGTCACGGCTCGACCACGATCAGGGGCGAGTGGTGAGACTGGGGCAACTTCATTGTGTATGAAGTGGCGAACAATGAACACGGGAACAATAATGGCGTTTACAGTGTTCGATTTCTTGTGTTGTTGTGGCGTTCAACTTTTATGTTGTTTAATTCCCTGTATATGCATGTGGTGCACGACAAGTTGCGTGCATTGAATTGAGCAGGAGTTTATGAATAACTTGAATGCCTACAGGCATTCTGTACTTTGTTGAGCAAGCGCTAGCACTTACACGTGCTCTTTTGCAGTGTATTTTTCAGCACGCGATTTTATTTTGTTTCCGCGGTGTAGCGGAGGGTCTCAGTGGGCGCAGGGTTCCCCGGGGTAACTTTTCATGCGTCTCGTTGTATTTTGTTGCTTTGACCTGCCAGTTTAGGTTATCTGTATGCTTCATGCTATTTATAATGTGGGGAGCCCTGCTGCATCCGCGAAAAAGTTCATTTGTGTTTCGTGCTTGTTTTGCTTTTGGTTTCTTTTTTTTTAATGGGGAGTGTTGTTTGTTCTTACAATGCGGCACAAGTAGCACGTGAACGTTCTTGGTGCAGGCAGCGGATGCTTACCCCAGTTGTGTTCTCGTTGTACACTATTTTGTCAGGGCTTATATCGTTGAATTTTCAGGTTCTGCATGAGATGTCGCGTGTTTGAAGTGTCGCGCCAGGGTTAGAATTCAGCTGTTTTTTTGTGTGTATTTGTTTGTAAGCTAACTAGTGCAACAGGTAGTTTGTTGTTGTTATTTTTTTACATCCCAGGTGTAGCACCTGTCACATGGTTAGTTCGGTAGGAAGGAGCTAATCGTAATAGTAGAATGTTTACGGCAGTCTTGCAGTTTTCCTTCTTTTTCTTTTTGTCAAGCTGCTGCATAATGGCTATGTTACATGCAGCCGGCTTTTTCTGGTTTCCGCTTCGGCAACACTGTAAGCAAGTGGTTGCCTAGTCTTGGGTGGAGGGTGTAAGCCTGCTGCTAGAAAAGAACGAGTTTTGTCTTTAATTATAGATCGGCAAGCTTGAAACCGGCATTTTGCACGCTTTTCATCCTGTTGAAGGGAACGGCTGCAGAGGAAAGCTTAAGAGACGGCTAGCGTATTTGGTCAATGCTCCTTGCTTGACAGGCAAAACACAATGGGATAATTGGTCGGCGGCGGATGCATGTCGCGTTGACGGCGCCGAGGTGAGCAGGCGCACGGCTCATGACACTGCCAGATTAAAACCGGCACGTGGATGGGCGATTTGTGGCAGCAAGGCGTGACGCGTCAACGACTCTTGCCGGTTGTGGCGCACGGTTCAGAAATTCATTCGGAGACACGCTTTCAAGTGGTTTCAAACGTGACGGACGCGATTACAGCTGACCAGATGTACTTGCGGACCGACTGGCTCTGAGAAATGACGGGGCGGCACATGACGACGGAAGACCGTTGCCAATCGGCCGTCGCGAAAGGCTTCTTCGAGCAAGCATTTACTGAATAGGGGTACGTGAGCCCAAAGTGTCGGTCGCCACGTTTCATTGACAAAGGACCCGTAGCTACTACGGTATCGGTTTTTCGTATAGGTACGAGCGGAGAAGGGGTCACAGCAAAGGTCAATCGCTGCAGCTTCCAGGTGCCGCCTGTTCTTTAGATTTTATTGAGCCCATTGTGCTGGGCGCTGTGGCTTTCCCAGGGAGCACGCATGCTATGCACCTGTCACCCCCCGCCCCCCTTTCTTGGAACGTGGTTGTTATTTGTATATTGTTTTGAGGGAGAGGGAGAAGCGCAATACCGGAAGTGCCGGCGAACAAGATGGTCGTCGTGAACAAGATTGGTGCGTCGGCGGACCACTCACAGCCACTCCGTGGCAATTGGGTGGTAAATGCTTGGGGCGGGGCACCGAAGGGTTGAAAACGTGGCCCCGCTGCCCCGTCCGAACGTTCTGGACAAACTTCTGTGCTATGCACCATCGACTATGTCGATATAGGGTCGCCCTATGTGCACCAGTTCCGTCTTATATGTGTACTTGTAACTTCATGTAAAGTCTTGTAAATAATTGTAAATAGAACGTTTTTCTTTTCTCTCGTCATCTGTGTCTACTTCGATCAAGCAGAAGCATCCAGCGAACCAGTCGCCGCTATCGTTAGCGGCAGTACATCCTCTACTTGCGTAAACCGGCTCTGGCGGTGCGTCTCGGACGCCCAAGTAGAAGAGTGGTAAAGAAGAACCTGAACTTTACTATATATATATATATATATATATATATATATACGTTTCTTGGTCTACTCATAGAAGCAAGGTAACAGCAGACACGTCTCGTATGCTGGGTGACCTCAAGCGCAATCTTCGCGACGTGCCCACTTCCACGGGGAAGTTCCCCTACCAAACACTTGTACGTCCTAAACTGGAATATGCATATCCCGTAATATGGCCACACGAACAAGCCTATCTAATCCGATGCTTAGAATCATCAGACATTCCAATATGACTAGAATCAAACAGTCGCTATCATTTCCTTCGTTGTACTCACGCAGAAACATTTCGCTTGTCTGTCTGCTGCACAAAATCGTCAACAGCAAACATCCCTCTTCGTTGGCGTTTCTTCCAACTTATCGCTGTTCCCGCAGTTTGCACAACAAGCCTCAGTTTTCAGCATCCCTACGGTCACACTAACGCATTTACCACATCTGCATCGCCACTTGCCATTGTATTCTGGAATAATCTTCCAAATGATATCGCGAACGCTCAAAATGCCGAAAACTTTAGGAAACTGCTGCTGACGCTGTTTCTTCAGCACTTGAAATGTTGTCTGGGCTAGGTACAGCTGTTTTTACTGATTCACAACATTATGCGTCGTCCTAATCATTGTATAAACTTTGATTTCCGTGTGCATTTTGAATTTATGCATAAGAGTTTGTCATTCTCAGATCCATAACCTTATGCATCGGGCTTAACTTCTTCCTTAACTGTTTGATTTCCGTTTACATTTTCTCTTACAACCAAGAATTTGGCATTTTCTTCTATCTTATACTGTCTTGATCGCTGTTTGTAGAAACAAAAATATGGAGTGGGCACGGGAACAGTGCTACCGGCATGGCTCTTAATCGCTTCCCCTTGTTGATGCAGGCCTTCATCGCGGTGCTTTTCGTCTGGCTGCCAACTGATTACCGTGCTACACCACTATCTTCTTCGCAACCGTCATCCGTGCAAATGCTGATCCCTGACATCGTCAGGAGCGTTCCTTTCCTGGATGCAAGCTCACCTGGCGGGCTCGTTCACCCGAGTCAAGCCACTTCGTCAACGCCTGCAGTACAAGCCGGTGACATAAATACGCCACTTGCGCTGGTCATCTTCAGTGGGCACGGGAACAGTGCTACCGGCATGGCTCTTAATCGCTGCCCCTTGGTGATGCACGTTGGTGCAAAACTATCGTTATATGCTAAGTGATCTCATTCCCTGAGTCTGCTACTGTTCCCATGCCCAAGGGTGTTGCGCGAGACGTTATGTGAATGCTTCTCTATGACTTTTCTACTATTATGTGCCGGTGACATTGAGACTATCCCTGGCCCTCAGACTCGTTCTTAATCCCTTCTAGAAATCGATTCCCTCCCTAATGAGCCCGCTGAACAAATGAAGGTTCTCTTTGACTTTATAAAAGATGTGCATAATCGCTCACTTCAAAGTAGCAGGTTCCAAGCTGAGTTTGCTGCAGACATGAAAGCGGTCAAGAACGAACAGAAAATCTTGGATACTGAGATTACTGGAATGAACAAAAGACTAGAAGCGCTTGAACACAAACACTAGACCGGTACGAGGAACAACTCGTAACAATGCAAAAATCGCTTGATGAGATCACTACTTGGAATGAACTGTTAGAATCTCGGCTGAATGAACAAGAAGATCGGTCACATCGTGACAATTTAATCATTTATGGTCTACCAGACACCAATGAAACTTGGAATCAAAGTGAACAAAAATAGTCGCAACTTTTACCTCGGCTCTTGAAAGCTTTTCTTCCGACCTAATAGAGCGAGCACATCGAATTGGTCGCTTTGCACCCAATAAATGTCGGCCAATAATTATAAAGTTCAGTTTCTTTAAAACTAAAGGAAGGCTTCTTTCGATGCGCAACGTGTTTAAACAAAAAGGCATGACTATAAGTGAAGACTTTTCGCCTGCTACACGCATCGCTAGAAAGAGGCTTTTCGATTTTGGTAAAAGCCAGACTTCTGAACCTTTCAAGCTCCGTCAAGATAAGGTGTATCTAAATGGAAAGTGCTATTTCTTTAACGCTACTACTGCCTCCATTCACGAATTCTTGGCACAGCGTAACAACACAATAACACTGGCAATCATTCACCACATCCGACACGTGTACCATCGTAGGAAAACACGAGGGGTAGTGGCTGTCTACCGTCATCACGTCCTCCAACATCAGTCCTGTTTACCAACGTTCGCAGCATTCTTAATAAATACGACCTCTTATCATCCGCAATAGACTCGTGCGAGGCCCAAATCGTTGTCTTAACCGAAACATGGTTGTCACCTCATGTGGGTGACGTTGAACTTTTTCACTGTGCGCAGAACTACACTGTATATCGATGCGATCGCACTGCACACAGAGGAGCCGGTGTTCTCCCCGCAGTATCAAACGACATACCTTCATCTGCCATCAGCGTCATTGGGGTCCTGGAAACAGTCTGGGATTCCATTACACTTGATCGTCAAACCATAATAATAGGTGTGTTCTACCGCCCTCCTTATATTTCATCTTTATTTGCAAATGCATTCCATGACACTATTTGTCATGTACGCAATCAATTTCCTTCATCGCCCATAGTCGTCCTCGGTGATTTCAACTTTCCAAACATTACGTGGAACGCTGACCAACCCTCGCAATCGCCTTTTTCCCAACAAGCTAAGGAATTTTCAGACGCATGCGCTGTTTTCTCGCTTTCACAAATCGTTACCGATCCTATGCGATCCTCTGTCAATGTAGCAAATACCCTCGACTTAATTCTAACGTCCCATCCCGACCGCATATCTTCGATCACGCATTTACCTGGCATAAGCGATCATTGTCTTCTTCATTTCACTTTCAACTCATCAATTTCCAAAACCACTAAACAACGGAAGATTGTACACGATTACAAAAACGCCGACTTTGACGCAATTAACAGAGAATTGACCTCATTTCCGACTTCCCACCTGACTTCGACAACCGTTCAATTTAAACTAACTGGGACCTTTTCGCGTCTAAAGTAAACGAACTCACCAACAAACACATACCAACTCGCAAAATTGTTGTAAATCCACAAGCCCCCTGGTATGATGCGCATATCAGGCGGCTTTCCAATCGCTTTTTCCAAGCTAAAAACTCACCCACCGAATCGAGGTGGGCTACTTATAAAGTAGCATTTGATGCTTACGTAACTGCATTGAAGGTTTCTAAGCATAAATTTTTGTCCACCACTCTTCCATCAATGCTAACAAATAATGTTAAAAAAATCAATCAATCAAGACTATCAATCGAACATCTAGTGACCACATCGCCTTGGATGACTCTTCAGGTTCCCGTCTTCCACGTGACCAGTGTGCTGGTGTCTTAAACGAAACCTTTGTTAAAACTTTACCACCAAGTGTAAAAGTGTTCTGCCTGTCGCCCGTGAATATGACTATTTAAAAAGGCCTCCAATTATTGTTGAAACGTCTGGTGTCCTAAAACTGATAAATTAAAAGTGTTCTGCCTGTCACCCGTGAATATGACTATTTAAAAAGGCCTCCAATTATTCTTGAAACGTCTGGTGTCCTAAAACTGATAAATTCCCTCGTTATTAGTTCTTCTCCCGGCTATGATTCAATTAACACAAAATTCTTAAAAAAGTACTAATGTTGGTTCACTTATTCTTACAAAGCTTTTTCAGCAGTCCATAGATACGTCAACACTACCTAGAGAATGGATGGTCGGGAAAGTGGTTCCTCTACATAGGTCAGGTAACAAACATTCACCAAATAATTACCGTCCCATTTCATTGACTAGTACATGTTGTAAACTACTTGAACATATTTTTTCTAACCTTGTTAATTTCCACGAGTATAATTCTTTCTTCACCCCAGCTCAGCACCGCTTTCCCAAAACATTTTTAAGTGAAATACAACTTGTTTCATTCAGTCACGAGCTACATCAAATTTGGGATCGTTCTTCGTTTGCCGATTGTATTTTCTTAGATTTCTCTAAAGCGTTTGACAAGGTTTGCCACAGACTTCTCTTGTACAAATTAAATGAACTAAATCTACATCCTAACCTTTTCAAGTGGATAAAAATTTTTCTAACAAATCGCACTCAGTTTGTTACAGCTAATGGTTTTAATTATTTTTTCATTGATGTACATTATGGGATTCCCCAAGGTTCAGTTCTGGGCCCTCTCCTTTTTCTCACCTATATTAACGACATTCCTGCTACATTATCCTCTACTCTAACGTACGATGACGATTGTGTTATTTTTCGCGATATAAGCAATGAAACCGACGTTAACAAGTTGCAACTTGATCTTAATGCAATATCCAAATGGTGTGACTCGTGGTTAATGGAACTAAATACTAACAAATGTAAAGTGTTACGTGTTTCCCGTGTTTTACGCCAACAAGCCATGTACCAATTAAACAACATTCCTTTAGAACCAGTCAACTCCTACACATACTTAGGTGTCCATATAATTACAAATCTGTCATGGGCAATTCCCACCGAATACGTTATTAACAACGCTAAGGGCATGTTAGGCTACTTGCGCCGTAACTTCTCTAGCTGACCATCTAACCTAAAAAATCTACTCTATGAAACTATAATACGGCCTAAATTAGAATATGCTACTTCTGTATGGGATCCCTGCCAGGATAACCTGAAAACGCGCTTAGAACTATTCCAAAATAACTCAGTTGGATTTATCTTTTGTAATGATAATAGAACTGCAAGATTTCTTCCTTTAAGTCTAATCTTGGTCTTCCCTTATTGTCTGTTCGACGTAGGATGGCACGTCATAGCACTCTTTCATAGGCTTTATCATCATCGTACTTTGCACACGCAATTCTTTACAAGACCCCATTATGTATCACACCGTGTTGATCATTGCCATAAAGTCGGGACATATCCATGTAACAAAAAGCATTTTCCCCAGTCCTATTTCCCTCGAACATGTATAGATTGGAACCGCCTTCCCGCTGATATTATAAATATTACTGATAACAGCCTTTTTCGTGAAGCTTTAGCTAACATTGTATAACCAGGAATTTATTTTTTGTGACACAGCCCCTAACACTGTACTGAAAAAAACCTTGTATTCCAGACTTGTGTTTTGTTCATATTAATCACTACGTTTTGCTTACTTCCGATGTACCACATTTGCTTTTGTACCACTCCCTCCATAATGCCTCTGGCCCTGAGGGTATTATAAATAAGTAAATAAATAAATAAAATTATGGGTTTTACGTGCCAAAACCACAATCTGATTATGAGGCACGCCGTAGTGGGGGACTCCGAAATTTGGACCACCTAGCGTTCTTTAACGTGCACCTAAATCTAAGTACACGGGTGTTCTCGCATTTTGCCCCCATCGAAATGCGGCCGCCGTGACCGGGATTCGATCCCGCGACCTCGTGCTCAGCAGCCCAACACCATAGCCCATGCGCAACCACGGCGGGTCAAAAATCTGTACTGACCCCACACAATGTTCAATGTTCGCACAATGTTCCCACTTGGAACCCGTGAGGTACCATAAATAAATAAATAAATAAATAAATAAATAAATAAATAAATAAATAAATAAATAAATAAATAAATAAATAAATAAATAAATAAATAATATGTAGTAATCATTTAGATATCGTACTATGTACGTCCAGTATGTCCTCCTCTTATGCTCTTGATCGCGAGTGGCAGTATTCTAAAGAAATAAATGCGAAATACTCAATATAATTACCTTTTAAATTATTATTATTTTTAGGTTCTTGTTATAATCGCGTATTCTAAGCCGTACAGTAACCATGTCATGTATTTTTTTAGCAGAAATTCTAAGAAAAGCAGCAATTTAGAGATGATAGTCCCCCTAGCAGATCAGGGCGATTATATGTGGAACGCCAATTGAGGCATTCTTAAGCAGGTCGTGGGAGCAAACATGACTTCACCAGTACTCGGGGTCAGTTTCGCAATTGCAAATTGGGCCCTAAAGTGAATAACAAAAAGGTAATTGGCGCTTCTTATTAATTACCTACCTGGATATTGCGACCGCTGTGCGTAGAGCCTGTATCGCCATGCAATCTACATCAAAACCGGGATCGCTCTGTATCGTTCGAGTGAATTAAAAAAAATATGTTCGGGAAAAAAAAACACTGTTTACAGATGATCCCGGCGCTTTTTTATTTTTTCTTAAAGTGGTCAGAATGAAACGCCCTATTTTACTTAAATATCCTCGGGTTATTCCATTTCAAAGTATTGTAACGGCATTGGTGAACGCAGGTCGTCCTGCACACGGCTGTCATGGAGGTGGACAGTCCAGCCGCTATCAATGCTCCTCGAAGTGCGGCAGAGGTGTTGTCGGACGAAGGCGGCTCCAGCGTCTCGACTAGAGTGGAGCTCGCAAGAGCGGCCACTCGACAGAAAGCACGGGCTTTAACCGCACGGACATGAAACGTGCCTTGTGGCCATGCTGTGCGCAACGTTCGCGGTCATCGTGTTGCTCCTTGCGTGGCTGGTCGCGATGCACAGGTCGGATGGCCTTCGCACCATCTACCTGGCTCAAGGAGTGACATGAGCTAGAATTTACCTGGCTCATGTCGCTATTCAATTCATCAATGATATCGGCTTTATTTACATTCCTTCGTATCTTTCATGACCCAATTAAATAAGCGATACCTTCCTCGCCTTCTGTTCAGGAAATGGAAGAGCAGTGTAATTGTCAAGACTGCCTTACTGCCATGAAGTTCATCGCCGCCGCCATGAACCTTTCGTGAAGGGGTGAGAACACCCGTGTAATAAACAATGTCAACAGGTTTCTGTCAAAGTGTTCTGTAGCAGTCACGCCGGCGGGAAAGCTTTGCCAATCAGATATCATTCCTCGAAGTGGAATAAACAGATCAATAATCCTGTCCTTTCTTTACTCGGTGGTTCATGACTAATAGAGGCAAGCACCACAGGATGACTTTCCTTCTTTTTTTCTTGCGCTAAGTACAGTAGGACGCCACAGGGACGAAACGGACACTGGATATGAAGCGGGCACACGGGAGCGCAAACTACCAACTGGTTTATTGTTAGATCATTATACAGTATTATTGCGATAGCAATTATATGGACACTTCAACCGGATTTCTGCCGTCGCCGTGGCCGTCGCTGTGAGGTTCCGTATAGATTCAAAGGGCGATAAAATCGTCGCCGCGCGCCGTATGCGCGAGTGAAAGCGCGCGGGGGACGCGCGCTATATCACGGAGAGCCTGCGCACGGCGGAAAGCAAACGCGACCGTCGCGCGAAAGGCCGTGGGGGTATGGGGGGAGGGAGGCGGGGCGACACTGTGCTACGGCACCAAATGCGTATCTTGCAACCGAGCGCAAGGGAACTGGCAACGCAATCTTCCACGCGAAAGCAAAAATGCGGGAAGGCAGCGCGGGAGGGAGGGGGGGGGGGGGCAGCTTCTACTCTGCCAACAAATACGCTTGCACTGGCTGTGGTGGCGGTCGCCCGCACCGTCTCTTATCTCCACACGGCTCTGACCTTTGTATGCACTGTGCACTCGCCGCTCAGTTTCCGTTGAAGCGATAGACGGCACGATTCTTCGCCCGCTGCAGCGGCTGCGCCAGCGTTTTGACAGTCGTCTGCGGTCATTCAGTGTGATCTATTCATGTTTGCTTGTTCTTGATGACACCACGCTTGTCAATTCAGTTAGAAGGCGAATGTGTCCAAGTTTATGCAGCCGATAAAACTATCGTCCCTACTCCGAATAGCTCTCTACCAATTTGCTATCGCAATGGATGCTTCGCTTTTCGGGCGAAACTGCGATATTTTTTAAAGCACACAACGCCGTATTCAACTGCGTCAACTGTGAATGCAGCAGAAAAAATGAATTCCCAATTCATAGCTCTTCTAAATGATTTTCTTTCCTTAGCTTGTTAAAGGGCTCAGTTTTAGTTGAGCAGGAGATATATTTAAGTTGGTTAACCAAAGTTGTGCCTGGTCGGCAACATTGAGGGTGGTGAAGGAGGAGACCGAAAGATTGGTAATACTTTAGAGGAAGCTTTAGCTCGCGCTCAACTCCAATGCCGCCTATCAAATACAAGTAAACCACACAACCACTTTTTTTTAGATAACCCCTTGACCGATTCTAATGAAAGTTGTTGCACTTGAGATAGTTCAATTCGAGTGACTGTTGGAATTATAATTGTCTATTTAGGGCTTGAGTTTATTTGATGGAATTTTCAAAAATTGGGAAGCCTGAAAAAAAACTAGAATTACGAAGTTTACAAATTCTTAGCTCTGCACCTCGAACAGATATCGCAGTTCTGTAAACTGCATCTATTAGAGCATCTACAGCGGACAAATTTAATTAAGAAGTTTATCAATTTAACTTTTGTTGCCGAGTTGAATATATGTTCTGATTTTTAGTACAAGTAATGTCCGCCTCCTTGAATGTTCCAGCTTAAGAAGGACTAGAATTATGCTATATGCCACAGGCAATCTCTAAAAATTCTGTAAAGCTTAAAAATTATCACCTGGTAGAGACAAAGCAATGTAAATCTCAGAATCTCATTCCAAATAAAGGTGTCTTCAAATAATACGGTGTATCGCTACATTGCTTGAATGCTTATCTCATTACCGTCGACAGACATTGTGAGTTGGGTTACGCGGGATATCTTTTTATTTATAGATATACTCAGAAAGCATTGAATAAATAAAAATACAGAAATAAGCGTTGTTGCGTTTCATTAATCATTCGGAGCCAATATACCCGAGCACATGAGAGTTGGCCCCTCCCGCGTTTAACCGTACGTGGCTTAGCCGTGTCCGGGGAAAAGGGGTTCCTGGGGGTTGAGCCGAAGCCGGGTGTTTAGACCTTCATGGCCCCTCGGCGGAGGCAACACACCTCTTTGGCCTCCGCTTCACGTAGACGGCACCCCCGGACTGGCCCACCCGGGGTAAATCGGTAGTTGCCTTTTCCTGTCTCTCTCTCCCTCCAACCTTCGTCTTTCTCACTTTCACTCTTTCCTGTCCTCTCTTTATTTTATTTTCACTTCCGACTTTGCGGGCAGCAAGGGTTAACCTTGTGAATTATATCCTGCCTTGGGTATATGTATTTGGTTATAGTGGTGGCGTACATTTGGCGTTTGCACGACCTGTCCCTTACAGACTCCGCAGCGTCCCCTTGTTGGGCTCCATGGTGGGTGGCTGGCGCCACCGCCGAAACACATCCCACATATATGGATAGCTCATTTCCTGCACTTGCTGATCGATCCCCGAAACGGGGGCGCACCGACGAAATATTCCAATTTTTTGGCCGACAAATTGAGAACTTTCCACGCTACTACGTGGTACGTACACAGTGAGAAAACTGAAAAGACAGTGAGAGTGATCTCAGCCTTTATTGTTGCAAACACTCTGACAGAGACTATAGGACCAGGTTACAAGGCGACGAAGGTGGCCTGCGGTGACCTCCTTCTGGAAATCCGCGATAAGAAACAGCATGATAAACTAGAGAATCTAGTGTCATTCGGAGACCTTCCTGTGACCCCGCACCGCACCATGAACACCACCCGCGGTGTTATTTCTGATGACGACCTGTTGGAGCTCACCGAAGATGAACTTCTGAAAGGATTCAAAGAACAAAATGTTTTGACTGTAAAACGAATCAAGATGAGGCGCGACGGTAAAGAGCTAAAGACAAAACACATAATTCTTACTTTTGGTTCAAGTGTTCTACCCGAGACCATTGATGCCGGGTACATTAAATTACGTGTCAGGCCATACGTGCCAAGCCCTCTCCGATGCTTCAAGTGCCAAAGATTCGGCCACAGTTCGCAGAACTGCCGAGGCCGTCAGACTTGTGCGAAATGCAGTGCGACCGAGCATCTCTCGGAATCAT
Organism: Dermacentor silvarum; assembly: GCF_013339745.2. Lineage (NCBI taxonomy): Eukaryota > Metazoa > Arthropoda > Arachnida > Ixodida > Ixodidae > Dermacentor > Dermacentor silvarum. The sequence continues at coordinate 17,051,921 of NC_051164.1, read as the reverse complement.
GTGAACACTCTCTCCACTGTGTGAACTGTGATGGGGAGCACGCCTACTACTCGCGGTCCTGCCCATCATGGAAAAGGGAAAAAGAAATTGTTACAGTCAAGGTAAAAGAGAATATATCATTTAAGGAAGCACCTAAGCGGGTTTCATACCTGCCCAAAAACACCTTTGCCGAAGTGGCGTGTCCGGGGGTAGCGACACAACGGCTTCCGGCGGCTGTCCGGCCCACACGCAGTGAGCCGCCAGCGACGCCATCCGTCCCCTCGGCGGCTGCAGCTAGCGCTGCTCCGCCATCTCAGAACAAGGGGCCATCGACCTCCAGGCTCATAGCCTCCAGGCCCTCGTCCCTCGAGACGAGGCTTTCACGTCAAACCAACCGCTCGCAAGAGCGCGTGTCCAGAGGCAATGGACACAACCGGCCAGACGGTGGCGCCAGCGCCTAAGGAGCGGCGAGAATCTCTCGACCGCTCCATACAAGAAAAACACCGCATCACGGCGCCCGGAAAGGGCCCTTTGAAATAACTAGTCTTTCTCAAACACACAGCACCAAAACCACACTCAACATGGATACACAAATATTACAATGGAATGACAGAGGTCTCCTCCACAATCTCGATGACATTGAGGAACTCCTACATAAGTATAATCCAAAGGTGCTGTGTGTTCAAGAAACAGACCTGAAACACACGCAATCAAATTGCCTCCGAAAATATGCTATTTTTCGTAAACACCCCGATGACACTGCTGTGTCATCCGGTGTTGCGACTACCGTAGTCGACAGAGTTGTTGCCTGCCGAGAACTAAAACTCCGTACCACCCTAGAGGTAGTTGCTCTCCGCGCGGTCTTGTTCAATAAACTAGTTACTATTAGCTCTATATACATCCCTCCGAATTATCAACTCCAGAAAACCGAATTTCAAAACTACATTGATGAACTTCCAGAGCCATACATAGTTGTCGGGGAATTAAACGCGCATAACACTTTGTGGGGAGACAGCCGTTGTGATGGAAGAGGGCGTTTAAAAGAAAATTTCATTTTTCCTCGGATGCATGTCTACTCAATAAGAAGGAGCCGACGTATTATAGCGTTGCGCACAAAACCTACTCCTCAATAAACTTGAGCATAGTATCCAGTACACTAATGCCTTACCTTGATTGGAACGTTATTAAGAATCGGTACGGTAGTGACCACTTCCCAATACTCATAAATGTAACAAAACAGACTGAATGTTCTCCACATGTTCCTCGATGGAAGGTTGAATCAGAAAACTGGGTTCTCTTCGAAGAAATAACATATTTAGCTCAGGATGACACTGCTGGTTTTAACATAGACGATGCTGTGGCTTACCTGACAGGTTTCATAATAGAGGCTGCCACAAAATCCATCAAACAAACTAACGGACTAGCCAAAAAGTGTCGCGTCCCATGGTTCAACGACGATTGTAGAAAGGCGCGGAAAAAACAAAACAAGGCTTGGGGATTGCTTCGCGACTCTCTAACTGCCGAAAATCTCATCAATTTCAAACTAGCAAAGTCTCAGGGCCGAAGAATACGTAGACGTGCTAAGAGAGATAGTTGGGAGCAGTATCTTGGCAGTATAAATTCCTATACGGACGAGAGAAAAGTCTGGAACAGAGTGAACACATTACAAGGACGTCAAAGAAAAACACTTCCCTCGGTAAACACACAAGCTCAGCCTGGAAGATCAGGCTGACTTTCTGGGTGAACATTTTGAATACATCTCTTGTGCGTCAAACTACACAGAACACTTCTTGAAGTTCAAACAACGCGCAGAGCGACAGCCCCTTGAACGCAAATGTGTGCGAAACGAGGCATACAATCGACCATTTTCTCTTGCTGAACTGAAGGCGTCTCTCAACTGTTGCAACAACTCCGCACCAGGTGGCGATCACATCTTGTACGAAATGATTAAGCACCTACACCTTTAACTCTAAAAACACTATTAAGACTTTTCAATACCATGTGGGCGGCTGGCTACATTCCATCTTCGTGGAAAGAAAGTGTGATCGTCCCTATACATAAAAAAGGCAAGGACCCATCGTTAGCCAGTAGTTATAGGCCAATAGAATTTACAAGCTATATTTGCAAATTATTTGAAAAAAAAAGATAAACCGGCGATTCATCTGGGTGCTTGAAAGCGGCTAAATCCTAGACCCTTTCCAATGTGGTTTCAGGGAAGGTATGCCCACAACAGACCACCTTGTTCGTATTGAGTCTTATATTAGAGATGCCTTTATACATACGCAGTTCTGCCTCTCAGTATTTCTTGACCTAGAAAAGGCTTACGATACGACATGGCGCTATGGAATCCTCCCAGACCTTTCGGCAATGGGTGTCCGTGGCAACATGTTAAACACAATCGAAAGTTATCTCTCTAATCGCACATTCCGCGTAAGAGTGGGTAATGCTCTGTCTAGGTCCTTCACCAAGAGACCGGTGTACCGCAAGGGGGCCTGCTAAGTTGCACGCTATTTGTTGTAAAAATGAACTGCCTGCAGAGAGTCATTCCACGCACAATGTTTTATTCCGTTTGTTTATGTCCACGATCGGCAAATAGCCTTCAAGTCATACATTATTGCCATCTGCGAACGACAAGTGCAGCTTGGAATAAATAAATTGTCCAAATGGGCAGGTGAATATGGTTTTAAAGTAAACGCCCAGAAGAGCACTTGCGTACTCTTCACAAACAAGAGAGGCGTAACGCCTGTCCCAAGTATTGAAATCAAAAGAGATGCGCTCTCTGTGAGCAGTGAGCACAAGTTTTTAGGAATCATTTGAGATTATAAACTCACATTTATTCCCCATCTTAAGCATTTGAGGGCAAAATGCTGAAGACAATGAACCTTTTAAAGCTTCTGTCGCGTACGACTTGGGGTCGTGATCGAAAATGCCTTCTGAACTTTTACAGGAGCCTAGTCCGCTCTCGCCTTGACTATGGTGCTGTAATATATCACTCTGCAACGCCAAGCGCATTATAAATACTAGACCCAGTCCACCATTTATGTATTCGCCTCGCAATGTCCCCTTGAACATTATATTAATATTTCACCGCAACGCAAAGCGCAATTATAAATACTAGACCAGTCCACCATTATGTATTCGCCTCGCAACGGGTGCGGTCAGGACAAGTCCTGTACAAAGCCTCCCTCGTTGAATCGAACGAATGGTTCTCTGTCTGCAGAGGTCGTATTCCACCTTAACATACTATCTTAAAGTGCATTCAAATGCTGAACATCCTTGCTACAAAACGGTAAATGCTGTTTCCTGTGCCTTGCTATTTAATAATCGGCCTACAGCGAAGGAGCCCTTCTCGCTGCGTGTGAGGAAGCTCAGCGAAGAAATGTGTATCCCACTTCAGGAGCATTATCTAATGCCTCCAGCAAAGCTGTTACCGCCGTGCAAATGGAAGCTGGTAGAATGTGACATATCGTTCATCAAGGTCACAAAGCATGCCCCTCAGGCACACATCCGAATGCACTTCCTTGAACTTCAGGCGAAGTATTCATGCACGGAGTATTATACTGACGCACCAAGGTCGCAGGCCGGAGTGTCCTTTGCAGCACTCGGACCATCCTTTTCTGAGTCTGCTATGCTGCACCCAGAAACGAGTATCTTCACGGCTGAAGCACACGGAGTGCTGTCGGCTGTTAAACATATCCGGAACACAAATATACAAAAAGCATTATGTTCACCGACTCTCTAAGTGTCGTAAGATCTTTAAAATGTTTCTCTAAAAGTAAAAATGCGGTGCTAAATTCTCTTTACTCACTTCTGTGCACAGCATACATGTCTAGCCAGCAGTTCACTATACGCCGGGTTCCTGGCCATAGAGGCATCGCGGGTGATATGCTGGCAGATGAAATCGCTACATCAGTAACAACCAAAGTCACCGACTATGTAGCTGTCCCTGCCACAGACTTGAAGCCGTACCTACGAAAAATGATTAGAAGTTATTGGCAGCGATCATGCGACACTGAAACATCTAACAAGCTTCAAGTTATAAAGCCACAATTAGGGTATTGGCCACGTAGAACAAAAACAAGACGAACCGAGGTAATCTTGTGTCGACTAAGAATCGGACACACGTATAGTACACACTTATACTTATTGACCGGTGATGACCCACCCATCTGTGGCAAGTGTGGCGAGACGTTGACCATCCTGCATGTATTTCAAGAGTGCCGTGACATAGATGCGCAAAGGAAAAAACTTTCATTTCCCATATCGTCAGCAAGTTCCAGTTCATCCCGGAATGTTCCTTGGCAATTAATGACCCGCTTTTCGATAGCAAATCAGTTTTAGCTTTTTTAAAAGATGTTTGTTTATTGCACATTATACACGCACGTGACACGTAGCACAGCCTCTTATCGGAGGCTACTGCTGCGACTGCAGCATCTAAAGCACATGCCTCCCTGCCCTTGCGTACAAGGTCGTGGGTGAGACATTAGTGCTACCTGAATATTCCTGCATTTAATCTATCACTTCTCGCAAAGTTTATTTTATGTACATAGCTCACCTCACATATCACAGTTTTAATACATTTGCAGAATATTTTACGCATTTACAGCGAATATTTTAGGCCACTATACAGCCAAGTTACACATTTACCATTTAACGTAACACCATTGAATACCTAATACCATCTGCTGGCGCTCTTTGGCCATTATTGGCCCTTGCGCCATTAAACCCCATACATCATCATCATCATCATTGGGAGCCAATATATTTCTCCAGTAAAAGTAGACAGAATTTCGTTTGGTATTATTGTCAGGTAACAAGCGCAGAAAATATTGTCACGTAGTAGTGACGCTGAAGTAAACAGTCGTAAAACTGTGTATGACGAAACTAATTCTTTATTGGGCGAACCTGTGCCCACAAAAGCCAGCTACACTCGAAGCACAACGAAAGCGGCGAACACAGTCGGCGGTCGTCGAAATCTGATCCATAGAGAAAGGAATTCAACAAGAGGGGACACTCCCATAGGGCCCAGCGGCCGAATTGACTGCAGCGTGCCAAGCGGTCGGTGTCAATCACTTAGATCACTTCCGGTTTCGGTTTTGGGCGCGCGTATTTTGAACACAAGCTAGCACGCCGGCTGTGCCATCCCCCCCCCTCCCCCCCCCTTTTTTTTTTTTGCTCTTCGTGCAGAATCGGTTTATTATTTAGTAAAAATGATTGCGAACGATCTCGTAAAGTCCTGTCGAATCTGTGCCACGTGCAATTTCACAAAGTAGACGCAAGACCTTTTGTGCAATGAGGAAATATTTATTTTGCTCTATATAAAAGCTCGTTCCGCGCTCTTTGTGCGTTCATCCAACGTTGTGACACCAGCAGGTAAGGCAGTAGTTCCTGTATGAAGCTCCACCGGACGGCACCAGCTGAAAAAAAAGTAAATTACAAGCATGTTACATTTGCAAGCACGTAACAGCGTGTTACAAGCATGAGTCATTTTGGTATTTAGACATAGGAATACTGCGTGTAGAGGCGAAACATGCGAAAGCGGTGAATGGGCGGCATTACAAACAAAAGCAATTCGCTTTTACATACATGGCGTAGAAAATACCCGACTCATCCCAAACATATATGAAAACATCTGATTTCCAAGCGTTCCCCCATTTCCGGGCATTATTTCCTGCACTTTGGCAGCACAAATACACGAGCGACTTCGCGTTTCCAAAACTTGGCCTCGGGCGACGCGACGGTACGCTACATACATAGAGACGGACGCCACAGGCACTCAAGACAAATGCGTGGGTGCAATGCCTTTTTTCAGTCCTTTAGAAGACGTAATTTTCGAATTACAAGTTTGATATCTTCGTCGTTCGCGCGTTCTGCCGGCGCCAGCAGCACACCCCATGTTATTACTCTTGGCAATCGCCCATCGCGTTTTCAACAGGCGTGAGTACCGAAAGAAGGTATATGTTGTTGCGGAGCCACAAAAAACGTCACAGACTTGTCCCTCTAAGATTCATTACACGCCAAACTAACTTTATCACCACGGCCGAGCTTGCTTATCGCTAACTGCGTCACAGCGCGCTGTGCGGCCAGTGTGGCTCAAAAACCGAAATAAGTTACAATAGTCCCATAGGAAGCGTCGGAAACATGTCTCAGCACGATTCATTAACTCTAATTAACTGCGCCAGGATGGCCGAGCTGTTTTTCGCTAACTGCGTCTTAAGTCTCGGTCCCGTGCCGTAAGCCTAATTGCGTCGTAGACTGTGAAACAAGATTTCTCACCTTGCCGTAGTCCAATAGTGCAGTGGTGTCTTGTCCCAGTGCAGAAGGAACGCAAGAATACGCCGAGAGCCCAATAAACCAGGTTACATTTGAAAAAGAAAAAAAGAAGGAGACAGACGGGTCGCCGCGCAGTCATCCTCGCTGGCTTCGGGGGAGTGTCTGGCGGATGACGCATGTATCTGGCGCGTCATTGACCTGTGGCTAGGTAAGGCAAGGAAAATAAGTCGCAAAGCTTAAGTTCATTTATACGCAAAACGTTTTAGTTTTCGCGGCAAAGAATTAAAAAAATAAATCAATGCCTGTTAACTTAAGTTCATCTTTCTTTTTTTTTCGATGCTCGCGGCAGCTAACGTTCGGTGTCAAAAGTATAGCGTGACGTATGGTGACGTGTTTCCTGTTGCCAGTTTTTGCCGAGTGTCCCCTCTTGTTGAATTTCTTTCTCTATGTCTGATCCGCGGTGAAACGCGTCGGCTTTTATACCTGAGTCATCGAAGGTTCCAGAATATTCCCTGATGCGCGCGGATCTTCCAGAAAGTTCTAGGCAATTCGCGTCGGTCATACAATCAGATAACATAAGCGTCGGTGAAAACAGGCAACGGAATGAATGCATCGATAACGCTCTAGAAACTTCCGATACAGGCGCGTCCTGCGGCGAGCGATAACGTTTACCATTTGTTAGCCGGTGGAAAGCGGCCACCGGTGAAAGATAAACATTTATACGTGTCAATACCCTCCCCTTAAAAAGCATCGTCCCGATGCTACAAACACGAAAGCGAAAACAAAACCACGCGTACAGAAAGGGACAAAAATAACAAAGCAACAAAGGACCTAAGTTCGTCAGCGGGCATAGAAAGGCTTAAGACGCACCACGTGGATGACTTCAGGTCGTGCGCGGCGCCGCTGTGATTGCGAAATACCGTCTGGCACGACCTCATAGTACCAGTGCGCCAATACGTCGGATGATCTTATATGGTCCGAAATAGCGACGTAAGAGTATCTCGCTAAGTCCTCGTCGGCGTATCGGAGTCCAGACCCAAACACGGTCTCCGGGCTGGTACTCGACGTGGCGTCGCCGAAGATTGTAGTGTCGGGTGTCGGTTCTCTGCTGGTTCTTGATGCGCAGGCGGGCGAGCTGTCGACCTTCTACGGCACGCTGCAAATAGGTGGCAACGTCGAGATTTTCTTCGTCGGAGACATCCGGTAGCATGGCGTCAAGCGTCGTTGCCGGTTTCCTTCCGTAGACCAGGTTGAACGGCGCCACGTGCGTCGTTTCTTGCATGGCCGTGTTGTATGCGAAGGTCACGTACGGAAGGATGGCATCCCACGTCTTGTGTTCGACGTCGACGTACATTGCCAACATGTCGGCGATGGTCTTATTCAGGCGCTCGGTGAGGCCATTCGTCTGCGGGTGGTAGGCGGTGGTCCGGCGATTACTTGTCTGGCTGTAGCGCAGGATGGCTTGAGTTAGTTCAGCCGTGAAGGCCGTACCTCTGTCGGTGATGAGGACTTCTGGGGCACCGTGACGCAGGAGGATGTTCTCAACGAAGAAGTGGGCTACCTCGGCAGCACTGCCTTTGGGCAAGGCTTTTGTTTCGGCGTAGCGGGTGAGGTAGTCCTAAGCTACGACGATCCATTTATTCCCGGACGTCGACGTCGGAAAAGGCCCCAGTAAGTCCATCCCGATCTGCTAGAACGGTCGGCGAGGTGGCTCGATCGGCTGTAGAAGTCCGGCTGGCCTTGTCGGCGGTGTTTTGCGTCGCTGACAGTCTCGGCATGTCCTTACGTAATGGGCGACGTCGGCAGAGAGGCGAGGCCAGTAGTATTTTTCTTGTATCCTCGCGAGCTTGCGGGAAAAACCGAGGTGTCCAGCCGTTGGGTCGTCATGGAGAGCTTGCAGAACCTCTGGACGCAATGCTGAGGGTACCACGAGGAGGTAGTTGGCTCGGAGAGGCGAGAAGTTCTTCTTTAGGAGAATGTCGTTTTGCAAGAAAAACGACGCCAATCCTCGCCTGAACACCTTCGGCACAATGACGGTCTTGCCTTCCAGGTAGTCTACAAGGCTCCTTAGTTCCGGGTCAGCTCGCTGTTGCTCGGCGAATTCGTCGGCACTGATTGGTCCCAAGAAAGTGTCGTCATCCTGGTCGTCCTGTGGCGGCGGTTCGACGGGGGCGCGAGACAAGCAGTCGGCGTCAGAGTGCTTTCGCCCGGACTTGTAAACGACGGTGATGTCGAATTCTTGAAGTCTCAGACTCCATCGTGCGAGGCGACCTGAAGGATCCTTCAAGTTAGCTAGCCAATACAAGGCGTGGTGGTCGCTCACAACGTTAAAGGGCCTGCCATAGAGGTAGGGCCGAAACTTTGATGATGGCGAGGCACATGATGGCAGATGATGGCGAGGCACTCCTTTTCTGCTGTGGAATAATTTGCTTCCGCCTTCGATAGCGATCGGCTAGCGTAACTTACAGCCCTTTCTAGTCCGTCAGTCCTCTGCACAAGCACGGCGCCGAGTCCTACGCTGCTCGCGTCGGTGTGGACTTCGGTATCGGCGTTTTCGTCGAAATGCGCAAGTATTGGCGGCGATTGCAGGCGTCGCTTCAGTTCTTCAAATGCTTCGACTTGCGGTGTCTCCCACTTGAACTCGACGTCGGCCTTCGTGAGATACGTCAGTGGCTCAGCGATCCGTGAAAAATTCTTGACGAAGCGCCTGTAATAGGCGCACAGTCCAAGAAATCTACGCACTGCCTTCTTGTAAGTGGGCGGAGGAAAGTTGGAGATGGCCGCAGTTTTCTGAGGGTCGGGGCGCACTCCTGACTTGTTGATGACGTGGCCCAAAAACAAGAGCTCCTCATATGCGAAGTGGCACTTTTCTGGCTTTAACGTGAGTCCGGAGGTTTTGATTGCTTGAAGAACTGTTTCAAGGCACCGCAGGTGTTCTTCGAAGCTTGAGGCAAACACGACGACGTCATCCAAATAGACGAGGCAAGTCTGTCACTTCAAGCCTGCCAGTACTGTATCCATGACGCGTTGGAAAGTCGCAGGTGCCGAGCAAAGACCAAACGGCATGACCTTCAACTCGAACAGTCCGTCTCATGTTATAAAGGCAGTCTTCTCCCGGTCCCTCTCGTTTACTTCGATTTGGCAGTAGCCGGTGTTGAGGTCCATCGACGAAAAATACTTTGCGTTGTGGAGTCGATCCAAGGCGTCATCAATCCGTGGGAGGGGGTATAGGTCCTTCTTCGTGATCTTGTTGAGGCGACGATAATCGACGCAGAAACGTAGGGTTCCATCCTTCTTCTTCACTACACCACGGAGGACGCCCACGGACTCTTGGACGGCTGGATGATGTCGTCGCGTAGCATTTCGTCGACTTGCTGCCTTATAGCCTCGCGTTCGCGCGCCGAAACTCGGTACGCGCTCTGACGGAGTGGGCGGACATTTTCGTCGGTCATGATGCGGTGCTTGGCGACAGGAGTTTGTCGAACGTTTGACGATGACGAGAAGCAGTCCTTGTATTGTAGGGGCAGAGCTTTTAGTTGTTCTTTCTTATGCCTGGGAAGGTTCAGATTGACGTCGAAAGTTGGTTCAGGTACTATAGTCGTCGTTGCAGGTGCACTGGAATCCGTGAAGGTGGAAACACTGCTGGCTTGTACTATTTCGTCGATGTAGGCGACCGTGGTGCCTTTGTTAATGTGTTTGTATTCGGGGCTGAAGTTCGTGAGCATCACCCTTGCTTTCCCTGCACGTAGCTCAGCTATGCCTCTAGCGACGCAAATTTCACGGTCGAGCAGTAAGTGATGATCGCCCTCGATGACGCCCTCCACGTCTGCAGGCACTTCGGTACCGACGGAAATCATTACGCTGGAGCGAGGCGGAATGGTGACTTCTTCTTCAAGCACATTCAAGGCATGGTACCTCATGCTTGTATCAGGTGGTATCGCGTTGTGCGTTGAAAGCGTTATCGACTTGGACCTTAAGTCGATGACTGCGCCGTGTTGATTTAGAAAGTCCATGCCTAGGATGACATCCCTGGAGCAGTGCTGCAGGATTACGAAGCTCGCCGGGTAAGAGAGGTTGTTTACCATGATTCGCGCTGTGCAGATTCCAGTCGGCGTTATTAGGTGGCCTCCAGCTCTCCGGATATCGGGTCCTTGCCAGGCTGTTTTCACCTTCTTCAACTTGGCGGCGAACGGGCCACTGAAGACGGAATAGTCGGCTCCAGTGTCGACAAGAGCGGTGACGTTATGACCATCGATTAGCACGTCTAAGTCGGTAGACCGTCGTCTGGCGTTGCGGTTAAGTCGTGGCGTCGGATCACGGCGGCGTCGGCTTGCTCCGCTGCTGTTACGTCGCGTCGGTAGGTCGTCTATCGGCGGCAAAGTGTTGTCGTCAAGGCTCTTGCTAGGCGGTGTGCTGGTACCTCGTTGTGATGATGCGCGAATCGTCGTCGTCGGCGGCGGCGGAGGATCTTCGGTATTGCGTCGTACAGCAACCGCACCTCCATCAGTTGCTGCCTTTAGTTTCCCGGATAGGGGCTCACGGACCGGCCCCGCGCTGGGCCAGTGTATGGTCGGCGCTGCGGCGACAGGTAACGTCCTGGTGACGGCGAGCGTGAGGGTCGTCGTGGTTGCCACTGGGCTCCGGCGAGGTAGTCGGCGATGTCACGTGGCCGCTCGCCAAGCTGTGGACGTGGCGCGTTGACGGCGAACCCTCGTAGGCCCATCTCGCGGTATGGGCATCGGCGGTAGACATGACCAGCTTCCCCGCAGTGATAGCAGAGTGGGCGGTGGTCGGGGGCGCGCGAAATATCCGTCTTTCTCGGGTAGCTGCGCTCGGTGACGGGCGGGCGTGCTGGCTGAGGCGGCGGCGGTGGGCGACGGAACTGCGGCTTTACGGAGCCCTGGTGCGAGCGTGAAGGAGGGCCTTGACGACGGGCAACGGCGGCGTAAGTCAGCGCTTCCGGCTGGGGTTGCGGCGATTGCGGCTACACATCAGCAACTCCAAGTGAGCGCTGAACTTCTTCTTTGACGACGTCGGCGATAGATGCCACTTGAGGCTGCGACCTGGGAAAGAGCTTCTGCAGCTCCTCGCGAACGACTGCTCTGATGGTCTCGCGCAGGTCGTCAGCGCCTAGCGCTTGAGCATCGGCGTAGTTGGTCAGGGCACGGCAGTTGTATTGCCTGGCGCGCATTTCAACCGTCTTCTCGATCGTTGTGGCCTCGGAAAGAAATTCGGCGACAGTCTTGGGCGGGTTCCGCATCAATGCAGTGAATAGTTGCTCTTTGACACCCCGCATCAAGAACCGAACTTTCTTTTCTTCAGACATGTTGGGGTCGGCGTGGCGGAAGAGGCGAAACATCTCCTCCGTGAAGATCGCGATGCTCTCGTTCGGCAATTGCACTCTGGTTTCTAAGAGAACCTCTGCCCTTTCCTTTCGTACGACGCTCATGAAGGTCCTCACGAAGTTCTCACGAAAAAGATCCCACGTCACCAGGGTGGTCTCTCTGTTCTCAAACCAGGTCCGAGCAGCGTCATCCAACGAAAAATAGACATGACGTAGCTTGTCACCATCGCTCCATTTGTTGAACGTCGCGGTCCGCTCGTATGTCTCCAGCCAGGTTTCAGGGTCTTCAGCCGATGATCCACGGAAGGTCGGTGGCTCCCGAGGTAGTTGCAGCAGGATGGGGGACGCTGGGGCTGCCATTGGAGTCGTTGACTTGGCCTTGATCGCTGTGGTCTTCTCGGGAAGAAGTCCGTACTCCGGCGGAAGTCCTTGCTGCCTACGGCTAGCTCGCTGGTCCTTGGCGACGTTGGCGTTGTCCTCCGGTTTCGGGCTTGGATCGCGGCTTTGCGGGGGCGTTCGCTGCATGAACGCACTAGCACCTGCACCAGATGTCACGTACACTCTAAGAAGAAAAGGAGGAAATGGGGTATTGAGGTTACTCCTTTAGGGGAGGAACTGATCTGCCACAACCATTCCTCCCTTTAGGGGGTAAGTGAGAGGGGATGATCTGTTACTCCGCATGCGGAGGACTAACAGTTGCTCTTTTCCGATGCTCCTCAAGTGAGTAACGGTTATTCTTTCCGATGATCCTCGAAGATGGAATTAATTAAATTAGCCATTTATTCGCTAATAAAAAAATTACTGGGCGAAAAAAAAACGCACCGGCAAGTAGGATTCGAACTCGCGTCCTCTCGCTTACAAGTCGGGTACCCTAACCACTTCACCATGGCAGCTCTTTTTTTTTTTTCTTTATTGCCTGGCTTTGACACACAACATTTCACAAAAGGAACAGTACAATATACAATTACAATACAAAGTAGGGGAAGGCGTATTCAACCACCATCGTGCTGGCTGCGTCTATTTAGAATTCGCGCAGATCCACAAGCGGCTCTACTCTTGAGAGCCACTCGGGGGGTTCCGCTAATGCCTTATTGATTTCAACAAACCAGTGCATGCTCTCACGAAAATAAATTCGTGCAGGCCGTGCATCCTGGGGTCTGGGACTGGGTCACCTCTTTTTACGGCAGTTGGTAAACCGCTTCTTGTTTTTTTCGGGACGCCACACACCCGTTTCTGCGTACTGTATGCCAAATGAAGCTAAGCCGACGGCTGCCCGAGTACGTTCTTTCAACCGAAGAGCTTTCGGGAGGGATTCGTGGTTTCTACAAAGAAATCGTATCGAGTGTAAGATTTCTAACAGCGCGGTTTTCGAATGATTACCTATTCAGTGTGAAACGAAAAAAACTGTATTGTGCTTTGTGTGACATTGTTTTCCCAGTGCCCTTGTACAGGTCCGTGTACAGCGGAGGCCCAGGCAGTGATGTTTTAAAGAGTTAAAAAAATGCAGGTGCCGCCAGGAATGAAAACTTTCTTTTTTAAATTACACACCAGAACATTACCAGTTAACAAGTTTTTGGAGGAAAAGGAATTGTTTTTACCTTGGGGAACACACTGTTTAATTTGCAAGCAGCCAGAGACAATCGATCATGTTTTTTTTACACTGTTGGGAAGGCGTTTATTTTTGGGATGTCTTACAGAGAACAGTACGGAAAGAATTTCCACTTGACCCGTATGGCATTCGCTACTTAAGCGTAGATAACGAGGATGGGGCGCCTTTTGATTTAATTATGCTTATGGGCCTCCACTGTATTTGGCGGTCCAGAATGGCAGGATACTACGTTGATTCACCATGACAGCTCGGTTGCCAAGTCAGGTTACCGAGTCGAGGGTAACCAGCTTAACGTAGGTGCGGCAATAACAGAAGAGACTCGGCATTTGGTGCAGGCTATGCCGGGAGAGTCTAACGTTGCGCATACTTACAAATCTAAGCGACTACATAAAGAAAGCTGCCCGATTATTCTTACGGTGATTTAAACTGAGACACTACGTGATCTACGTGTAGCGAGCGCAAACGGGGCACGCAAGACGACAGAGGACAACTTCTCTATCGCTTAGCGTGCCCCTTTTGAGCTACACATCGCTTCAGTTAAGTTTATAATCTCCTTGGAACGAAAGGAACTCCTTAGGTACTACTGGCCAAGAAAATCTGGCAATCCATTTATGACTTGCGCGCTTAATGCGTATCGTTCACTTATGGTGTGCACGCACACGAAGTGCACGGCTCTTCCGATTCCACCTTTTAAATTTCAGGCAATTTTCTCACGAAGATGCAAAGTGCTGCTTTACATCTAGTTCAGATAGACAGTACACGAACTTCCAACTATTCATGATATATAGACAATACCGCGTTCGCCGCATCACTCCACGAGACGGACGAAAACAGCAAAGTGCATGGGGAGTAACTGTTGAAGTTCGTCCTCGCCGTTGCTCTCTTTCGGACCAGGGATCGTACACTTACCCTCCAAAATTTGCACACGCCACGCACACTCCTGCAGTTACTCCCTTGAGGGACGAAAGTGCCGTTTTTTGGACTAACTGTGCAGTTACTGCCCTTTTCCCCGGAATACTCCTTAGAGTGTAGTAGTGACGATGAAGTAAACAGTCGTAAAACTGTGTATGACGAAACTAATTCTTTATTGGGCGAACCTGTGACCGCAAAAGCAAGCTACACTCGAAGCACAACGAAAGCGGCGAACACAGTCGGCTGGTCGTCGAAATCTGATCCGTGGTGAAACACGTCGGCTTTTATACCTGAGTCATCGAAGGTTCCAGATTAATCCCTGATGCGCGCGGATCTTCCAGAAAGTTCTAGGCAATTCGCGTCGGTCATACAATCAGATAACATAAGCATCGGTGAAAACAGGCAACAGAATGAAGCATCGATAACGTTCTAGAAACTTCCGATACAGGCGCGTCCTGCGGCGAACGATAATGTTTACCATTTGTTAAAAAAAAATTATGGGGTTTTACGTGCCAAAACCAGTTCTGATTATGAGGCACGCCGTAGTGGGGGACTCCGGAAATTTAGACCACCTGTGGTTCTTTAACGTGCACCTAAATCTAAGTACACGGGTGTTTTCGCATTTCGCCTCCATCGAAATGCGGCCGCCATGGCCGGGATTCGATCCCGCGACCTCGTGCTCAGCAGCCCAACACCATAGCCACTGAGCAACCACGGCGGGTTACCATTTGTTAGCCGGTGGAAAGTGGCCACCGGTGAAAGATAAACATTTATACGTGTCAATATAACCATCATGCTGCAGTTGCCACAATTGAATTACTGAACTGTGCTATATTGTAGCGCCCACCGACGCCGCAACGCGGGGCGCTTTGGTCGGCGCTCCCAACCGGTGCCTTCGCGCCGTCTGTCAAGGAAGTAAACAATAAAAAGAAATGCAGCGCGTGCTCGAAGCGCAAGCTCGGCACGCGCAGTGAGGTTCCAGGAGCTTGAGACGCTGGTCGTCGCAGCCTCCGCTCGGCTCGCCGCCTTCTTAGTAGGAACGACGGCACGGCTCGTTCGCCGTCGTCACGTTAATTCCTACAATATCACTAATCGAGAATTGGGGCGTTGTCTCTCATCATTGACTTTTAGAGCGCAACTGTTAGGGGCCCGTTCCTGGGTTGACCGTGGCCGTCCCTCGGCGTAACCACGCGAACGCGCTCGTGCCACTGCTAGCGCGATAGTCGTCGTCTTCTT